>NW_027315834.1:42352370-42544870 GCF_026437365.1 Eucyclogobius newberryi | reverse complement strand
GCACGGCTACCAAGTGGCGACATCAGTGGAAATATTAAAGCCTATAGAATGAAGCCTAAAGAATAAAGCTGTACGGTGGAAGCACCGAACGTCAAAGAAGGAGAGGAAGATGAAGAAGGGTCTCCCTGGAATAAAGCCGGTTGTTGTTGTTTTATGGCGGTTGGCATCCAAGTGTTGCATTACCGCCAGACTTTATTCCTCAGACTTTGGCGTAGTCCTCAGACTCTGTCGTAGTCCGTAAAAGTACTCCTTCCATTGCTTTGGTGTTACAAAGCCCATGAGGTCATGATATGTCTTTGTGACTAGAATAGTTGTTGTTGTTTCAGAGACCAACCGGCTTTATTCCAGGGAGACTCTTCTTCATCTTCCTCTCCTTCTTTGACGTTCGGTGCTTCCACCGTACAGCTTTATTCTTCAGGCTTCATTCTATAGGCTTTAATATGTCCACTGATGTCGCTGCTTGGTAGCCGTGCGTCTACGAGACTGGGCGAGGACAGGAGCCCACCCCCATAAAGCCGGTTGGTCTCTGAAACAACAACAACTATTCTAGTCACAAAGACATATCATGACCTCATGGGCTTTGTAACACCAAAGCAATGGAAGGAGTACTTTTACGGACTACGACAGTCTGAGGACTACGAAAAGTCTGAGGAATAAAGTCTGGCGGTAATGCAACAATTGGATGCCAACCGCCATAAAACAACAACTACGAAAAGTCTGAGGAATAAAGTCTGGCGGTAATGCAACAATTGGATGCCAACCGCCATAAAACAACAACAACAACATCTGAGTGGTCTATAATGCTTGCTGACCAAGGCCTCAAAACGCTTTCATAAATAAATAATAATAATAACTTTTATTTATATAGCGCTTTTCAGTGACCCAAAGACGCTGAACATAATAAAAAAGGGGGGGGTATTTACAGACAGGGGGGGACAACACATACAATACACATTAATATACAGATAAAATGAACAAGACAGAATAAGTAGAGAGAAAAAGATGGGGATGTAACAGGGGGTAGAAGAGTAGGCAATGGGGTAGAGGAGGCTAGGGGTAGGGGAGGTCATAGGCTTGTAAAATAGCCAGTAAATTGAATTTGAACAAAAATGGCCTCCTTAACTTCTCTTTAAACTCTTCTATGTCAAAAAACATCTTGATTTTATAAACCAACTCGTGTCCAGGTAGCTACAATTTAATCATTTTCTACCAAGGAACACTCCTGGAAGAATGAGGGATTATATCGACTTAGGCAAGACACTTAACTCCCCTCGCCCCCAGTGTCTGTGTACACTGGTGTATGAATGTGTGAGTGGGTGAGTGGACCTTGTTGTAAAGCGCTTTAAGAGCCTTGAAGGTAGAAAAGCCCTATACCATTTATCAATATGCAACATAAATATTTTGATAAAAATAGCTTTTGCCTTTGACTTCACTACAGAGCTAAAATACATTCTGGATAAATATTACAGTAAGGGTAGTATTAAGTGGCTGTGGCCGAAGGCTGGGTTGGGATGCAAATTTGGGACACAAAAGATTTTCAAAGGGTCCCCAAGACTTCTGAGAAAAGAGGTCTAAACTCGATTTTTTAATGAAGGGATTCCATGGTTTTAAGTATATTATTATAATTACTGTGCTATAGCATCCATAAAATAATAATAATTTGCATGAAAAGGCAGTAGCTTCTCAGGTAGGGGGAAGTATGTTATGGTTGCCAACATACAACAAACAATATGGGTCGCTGGCAGAAAAAGGTTGAAAACCACTGGCCCAAATCATTTTGTCTGTCTTTGCTGTTGCACATTTAGCAGCGGCAGCAGCAGCTCACACAAGGTTATGAGACAAAGCACTATTGTTCTTACGCCTGGTGGGTTATTAGAGGGAGGGAGAGAAAGAGGGAGGGAGAGAGAGGGAGAGAAAGAGAGAGAGAGAGAAAAAGAGACATTTTTGCTTGTGCTTTGTCACATTTACGCACCCTACTTTTCAGACACAACTAAGAATGTTGTACAAGTTCACTTTCAAATTCCCCTTACCTCCTGACACAAGCGCATCCGGCCTCTTCTAAAAACACCAGCTACTTCCCCTTAAAATCTTACTTTCTCTCTAATAATTCAGGCCTTTCACAGCGAGGCACGGTGAACATAAAACGGGAGAGGGAAGTACAGTAATCGCTGAGGAGAAAAAGCCGACTCTCTGGTGTTTTAGTGCTGACAGACTCGATTCTCTGCTATGTAAAGCAAAAAATCCAGTGCAGAGGGAGAAGGAATAAAAAAAAAAAAAAAAGAAGGCAAAAGCGCTCGTACCGGCCCAGTTTATGTCTATGTAATACAGCGCGGAGCAAATGGACTCAATGAGTGGGGAAGCATGTACACCGACATGTTTCCACTTGTGTACGAAGACGACTTGCCTGCTCTCTGGATGGAGTCTGTCAGAATCCTGTCAGCCGTGTCGTACTTTGTGTGGTAGATGAAACCATTCTCAATAAAAGCCAGGTCGATACCTATGAGCAAATGTTTCATATTGTAAATGCAAATTAAACGTGTTTGCAAAAAATATGCTTTTCACACCTGGGATGTTGCCAAAGTCTCTATAAATGCGGAAGTCTGTGTCGGAGGGAATAATGCCACTTTGGAAAACTTCCTGTCCCACAACTGAGGCAAAGGGGTGTTTGGCAGCACGAACATAGGCCTGGACCAGCCATGGGTTTTCTGGACCTTTAAATGAGAGAAAGAAGAGAATAATAATAAAAAATGTATATTCCGACATGTAATTATCTACTTCAAGTCAAGGACCCCTAGAACTTACTGATCTATTTATATTTATTATATTTACTTAAAGTGTGTATGACAGGTTTTATGAATTTTATAATTTGGCGGGATCAAGCCTTAAATATAAATGATAATTGCAGTTTGTGAAGAATTGTTGAAAAATGTGTTGAAAATGAGCCCAGTTCTAAAACATTTAGACGTCACACTCAGAATTCCATCCAAAGGTTTGACACAATTTATACTAAACAAACACATTTTTCCAACTCATAAAATGCTAATTCAACAAAATAAAGATGTTTCCATATGTTTTATCTGTCAAAGAATAATCTCTGTCATTAGAGGCCTGGTACAATACAGAACAGAGTTAGTGCTATTAAGAGTTGGGAAGATGGAGCAAACATATGACGTGTTTACCTGTTTGAAAAACCACTTCTTTGCCCCCAACACCGGCCGCTTCCAGGTTAATGAAACCTTGGATCCCTTTGGCCCACGGATGCTGCGTTATAAAACCATGGCTGGCCTGAAAGAGATGTGGAGAAAAATATCCAATAAGATCAAAAGAACACAATGTTGAGAGACGATCCAGCTGCTGGCTTATATTACCTGCAGAATATTTTCTTCAGCCCCGTTAAATAAAAATATAACTCCATGACGAAGCGGGGTTGAGAGGTTGGCCAAAGAGTGCAGGACTTCCAGCATTACTGCACAACTCACCGCATCATCGCTGGCACCTGAAGAGACGGCGAGATGACAGAAGCTTATTGGCCTCTGTACGTGCGTTTACTCAAACATAAAGGCTTCGTTTCGTTAAGCATTTCATCAAAGTTTCTAGATACATTTGTCGTGAGAATGGTGGCACATTTGGACAGAAGAATTTTAGGAATGTTAAGACCCATCTATCGCTCTATACATTGTGACATGGGCAAGAATACGGAGCATGTGACGGCAGAAGGGATACAGAGACGTCATGTGCTCTGGCTTTCTGGACTCAGCTTTTTTTGTTTCAATGTCTGGATGCCATTCATGCCGATTAACCCATAAACTGTGAATGTGATGGAAAACCCTAAAATGTTCAACGGTTCCTTCTGACTGCATACTTTCCACCTTCACAACGGTTTGTTAAATCACTCTGAGTGTGATTCAAATATCTACAGTCTTTTTCTTCACGTAACTAAATCTTGAACTGTTTAGAATTCCACAGATTCAAAGCACCACAGGCAGCGGAGGCCGGCTTCCTACAAACAGCGCTTTCCTTTAGATGTTTTCTCCCACTGGTTGTTTAAAGGTGAAACACAATTTATAATAAGTCCAGAATAGCACCGTTGCTAACAAATGTAGCCGACGAGTTTATTTAAGATTGTTTCCATTGTATATTGAGACTTTTTAAACACATCATCTACCAAATAAAAGGATGAAATATGGTGACGGAAAGTTTCTAGATGGAGAGTATTTATGAATAAAGTGTATTATTGAGGAAAAGGAGGCGCTTTTTTTGACGCTTTGATTTAATAATGTCGCCTTCTGTGTTATAAAGCTAATATTTTTGTAGGTTTTTGTATGTGTTTTAGAGTCAGTAGAGTCACAATTATTTTTAGTCACAGAAAAAACGTTCGCGCTGTTTCAGTAACAGATTAATAGAACTTACTTGAGGATCGGTCAAACATTAACACAACTAAAAAGACAACTTAATAAAATTGTAATACATAAGAGTCAAATGTCATATTGCATTATTCTGGTTTAGACATATGAACACCTTTACCCTGGTCTTTCATAAGGTCCTCAGACACAAGCAACAATTGTTTGTGTCTTCTCTTTGCCGTGTCTCTTCCTCATGGCACCACGGCCTTGACACACTGGGCTCATTTTCATACTTTAGTTTTTTTTGGAGTGTGGAAAACCAGTTTGTTATGTTCGAAGGCCTGGGGTTACAAACGTTAAAAATGAAAAGATACAATTGTGTACCCTTATGAAAACAAGACATGCGGGCAGCCCGAATGTTGAGTGGTTAAGGCACAGCACATATGCCGCAGTGTCGTGAGTTAGAATCCCGACTCTGACGATTACTGCATGTCCTCCCCTCTCTCTCATTCCCCATTTCACCCTGTCCTCTCCTGTCTAAAGCCTACGGGCCACACAAACAAGACATGCAACATCCAACCACAGCTTTTATTATATGGCGGTGTAAATGCATTGAGTCATACTGTACTTTGAAGTTGAATTATTTGAATCTTTGTAATAAACTGGTTATCAGTTCTGACACCATCTTTATCGGCCTGGAAATAAAATTATCGTTTCATATTTGGCACCAATATTATTGTCTGTGTCCCAGTTTGTCCTCATTGCATCAGCTTAGTCTTTTTGAAGGGATGTGTTGCGTAATGAGTAAATACACATATAGAAGTGAAATAAGGTAGGAGAAAAAATGGCCTAAATACATGCTTGTAACAATCATTCAATGAATCATTTTCTATCCCAAATAAAGATTTTGATATTATTTCTAATCAAGCGAAAAGTTACTTGTGACTTAAGATTTGTAGACCAGCCCTACTTTCATCGTTTAATAATGTGACATTTACTAATTTACTACAGATCAGTACTAGAAGTAACAGAATTAAAAAGTGAAAAATACCTGGACTATTAGCCACTGTATCAAAGTGACAATTAGCCAGCATGAGCAGCTTCGACCCTCCTTTTGGCTCCAGTCGCACAGCGATGTTTGTGACACGGTCATAGAAGCTGGTAAAGCCCCCAAGAAAGTCTATGGAGAACGAGCCGGTGGGCTGCTGGACATCCACAGTGAGCTGCTGTGGTCCTGCCGCCGTCTCTTTACGGATCTTCTCAATCTGCTCCAACAAATATCCCACTGTCAGAACCTCATTCTCCGGGCTTCCAGTCGGCCTAGGGCCCACACTGGTGATTTGCTCCAGGTGCTGTCTAGATTGGAGAGAAGAAAAGAGGAGCTGTTTGGAGAACTGATAGGACTAACATAATATTATTTAAATTGCATACTTTGAGTGAAAATCCCATTCTACACATGGATCATACATGTCATCACATTGTAATAGCACTGTTCTAACTTTAACTAAACTTCTAAAGGCACCTCATTACTGCTGACATTGGCAAGGATTATGGCGTGTTTCTGCTTGTGTGCCAGACATGGTGCCTGCATGCAAAGAGCTTTTTATTGACAATTGACAATGTAGACAAATCCATTAGACCGCTAAAGCGCTCACTTTGTTTAACATTACAATATCTTGGACTAGTTTACACAAATATCTGTAGATTTGTGTAGATTTTTTTTATGAGTATGTATTGTGTGTACATACAGAGTGAAATCTGAATTCATGCATGCCTTTTTTAATTGTATATAGATTGTTCATTGTAGTATATTGTATGTTGCACGGTGAAACAAGTTCCTGTTAGTAAATTTCGTACACAGACAATGGCAATAAACCTTTATCTAAAAATGCGTATACTTTTGAATCTGTTCCATATGACGTTTGGATACATTAGCATGACCGAACTTGCTAAACTATGATGCCCTGTGGGTCTGTCAGGTCTCAAAGCCGTGGCTCTGCAGCCCCTCAGTCACACCTGAGCGTTACCTTGGTGGTGGAGGAACGGTAGTTTCTAGGCGGGTCTGTTACACTGAAGTGGAGGAAAGGTTGGCCCAGCGCTACTTCTCCACCACTCAGTAAATGTGTCAACAACCTTAAAAACTTACCTGGCTCGTACTGCGTTAAACTCGCCACTTGGTTTTCCAATTACAAGCTGCTGTAATGACAACTGAACAAGTCCCCACAGCACCAAAATAAACACCGACACCAGGCAAACCGCGAGCCCTTCCCGCAGCAAGTACAGGCTGACTTCGGGCTTTCTCTTCGGGTCTCCGCTGTAGCCATTGTCCTCGTGTCGCTCCTGCGGCGCGCTGTTTTCCGCTGAGAAGTAATTAACGGTCCCGAAAGGTTTTATTCTGCGGATTGTGGTGTCGCTCTCCATTTTCGAGCCAGCGACACTCGACTGTTAGCCAGCGTCACGGGCTCAAGGGCTGCGCGTTTTCGTCGAGCAACCGACGGGTAACGCGGAGGGACAAACTACAGACAGGCGAGAAGCGGCGAAGGGGAGGCGGCATAGGATGACGTCACAGTGAGCGCAATTGTGACTAGAATAGTTGTTGTTGTTTCAGAGACCAACCGGTGACGAGATGGGGGTGGGGGTGGTCTCCTGTCCTCGTCCAGTCTCGTAGACGCACGGCTACCAAGCAGCGACATCAGTGGAAATATTAAAGCCTATGGAATGAAGCCTAAAGAATAAAGCTGTACGGTGGAAGCACCAAACGTCAAAGAAGGAGAGGAAGATGAAGAAGAGTCTCCCTGGAATAAAGCCGGTTGGTCTCTGAAACAACAACAACTATTCTAGTCACAAAGACATATCATGACCTCATGGGCTTTGTAACACCAAAGCAATGGAAGGAGTACTTTTACGGACTACGACAGTCTGAGGACTACGAAAAGTCTGAGGAATAAAGTCTGGCGGTAATGCAACAATTGGATGCCAACCGCCATAAAACAACAACAACAACAACAACCGGCTTTATTCCAGGGAGACTCCTCTTCATCCTCCTCTCCCTCTCTGACGCTCGGTGCTTTGGAAGTACAAAGCCCATGAGGTCATGGGACGTCTTTGTTGTTTTACAAAGCCCATGAGGTCATGGGACGTCTTTGTCGTTTTATCCTTTAGAAGTCCTTCTTCCATCACTTTGGCATTCCTAGGCCCATGAAGTCAAAGCGCGTTAGGACATCCTCTTGCTCCTCATCCTCGGCTCAGTCTCCAACACCCCCCACCTCTATAAACGTTTACCCAGCCCTGTGCTACATAAGTAAGCAACCACAGCCTGACACAAACCCTGTGACTGGATCGCCAGAACGTTCCGCAGATTGAACTCCCGCCCATTATTCCGAAACCACAAGGCCAACCCGGCCTTTTCTCTATCATAAGCCTCACAGCAAATCAGCACATGCTCGACAGTCTCCGGCACCCGACAGTGACCACACAGACCGGTCGGATGTTTGCCTATCCTACTCAGTGACCAATTGAGTCCAGTATGGCCAATCCTCATGCGGGCGAAGGCCCTTTCCTCCCACGCGTTCCTGCCCATAGACCCGCAAGGACCCACACTACCCTGTATGTGATAGAGATGCCGTCCAGTAACACAGTGTCTCCAAAATGTGAGGAGACCTTGCTCAACACCCGGTCTGGAGAGACGGGAGATGGCGGAGGAGAGTGGATCGGGGATGGAAGACGTTCTGGACGGCGTGGAGGAGCAGCCTTTTCTGCCTGCACGTGCCCGGAAACGTAAAAAGTCCCTTAGCTCGTCCGAGGGTTCTGGGAATGAGCAGCAGGATGAGGCTGAAGCTATTGATATCCGGAGTGAGAGCAGAGACTGTAAGGTGATCATAAAGCTTGCACAGGATAGTGCATCCTTTAAGGAGTGGAATTCAGTGGCATTGTCAAAGAGCCTAACTGTAGCTGTGGGAGTGATCAAGAGTGCGAGTGTCCTTAGAGATGGCTCGCTGCTGGTCGTGTGCAAGGACGCGGCTCAGCAATGGAAGGCGATTGGAACTAAACGTCTGGGTGGAAAGGACATTCTTGTGTCTGATGCTGAAAGAAACACGGTCAGAGGAGTTATCGTAGGTGTCCCTACGGCGACGTCTGTGGATGAAGTTAAGGAGAATTTGACTGGAGCTACGGTGGTGGACGCTAGGCGGTTGAAGGTGACCCGGTCTGGGGTAAGATGTGACAGCTTGTCGGTAATGGTAACACTTGAAGGGAGGTGCCTGCCTAGTAAGGTGTTCATTGGGTACATGTGCTATAGCGTCAGGCCATATGTTCCGCCGCCCCTGCGTTGCTTTAAGTGCCAGCGCTTTGGGCATATTGCAGCGGTCTGTAGAGGGAGGCAAAGATGTGGTAAATGTGCAGGAGATCATGAGTATGGGAAGTGTGACGTGGGTGCAAAACTGAAGTGCTGTAACTGTGGGGAAGAACATAGCTCTGCCTACGGGGGATGCAGGTTTAGCAAAAGAGCTGCTGAGGTGCAGAAAATAAAGGTCTCTCAAGGTATATCCTATGCAGATGCAGTCAAGAAAGTTTCAAGTAACGAGTTTAGAGTAAATACAGAGAGAGGAGCCAGCGCTGCTCCCAGCCAGGGCGAAATGAGAAAGGCCAGCGTGGCTACCAAGAAGTGTGAAGGTTTCAAGAGTGGAGGTCCCAAGTGTGCAGGTTCCAGAATTAATGAGAATACCCTGGTTGTGGATAGAGAGGATTTTGTACTCTTTATGGTGGATGTTGTAAACTGTGCTGCTCAGACTCAAAGCAGAACTGAAAGGATCAGGATCATTGCTAAAGCTGCAGGGAGATTCCTTGGAACAAAGGAGCTTGATTGGGCAGATATAGAAAACAGGCTAAAGGCGCTAAATGGGAGTCGGAGTGATGGGGTTCTGCTTGTGGGGAGTCAGAGTGATCAGAGTGACGAGATGGGGGTGGGGGTGGTCTCCTGTCCTCGCCCAGTCTCGTAGACGCACGGCTACCAAGCAGCGACATCAGTGGGCATATTAAAGCCTATAGAATGAAGCCTGAAGAATAAAGCTGTACGGTGGAAGCACCGAACGTCAAAGAAGGAGAGGAAGATGAAGAAGAGTCTCCCTGGAATAAAGCCGGTTGTTGTTGTTGTTGTTGTTGTTGTTGTTGTTGTTTTATGGCGGTTGGCATCCAATTGTTGCATTACCGCCAGACTTTATTCCTCAGACTTTTCATGGACTTTTCATGGGCTTTGTAACACCAAAGCAATGGAAGGAGTACTTTTACGGACTACAACAGAGTCTGAGGACTACGACAAAGTCTGAGGAATAAAGTCTGGCGGTAATGCAACACTTGGATGCCAACCGCCATAAAACAACAACAACAACAACAACAATAAAGTCTGGCGGTAATGCAACACTTGGATGCCAACCGCCATAAAACAACACCAACAACAACAACAACAACAACAACAACAACAACTATTCTAGTCACAAAGACATATCATGACCTCATGGGCTTTGTAACACCAAAGCAATGGAAGGAGTTCTTTTACGGACTACGACAGTCTGAGGACTACGAAAAGTCTGAGGAATAAAGTCTGGCGGTAATGCAACAGTTGGATGCCAACCGCCATAAAACAACAACAACAACATCACTTTGGAATTCCTAGGCCCATGAAGTCAAAGCGCGTTAGGACATCCTCTTGCTCCTCATCCTCGGCTCAGTCTCCAACACCCCCCACCTCT
Organism: Eucyclogobius newberryi; assembly: GCF_026437365.1. Lineage (NCBI taxonomy): Eukaryota > Metazoa > Chordata > Actinopteri > Gobiiformes > Gobiidae > Eucyclogobius > Eucyclogobius newberryi. The sequence continues at coordinate 42,534,780 of NW_027315834.1, read as the reverse complement.
ATAAACGTTTACCCAGCCCTGTGCTACATAAGTAAGCAACCACAGCCTGACACAAACCCTGTGACTGGATCGCCAGAACGTTCCGCAGATTGAACTCCCGCCCATTATTTCGAAACCACAAGGCCAACCCGGCCCTTTCTCTATCATAAGCCTCACAGCAAATCAGCACATGCTCGACAGTCTCCGGCACCCGACAATGACCACACAGACCGGTCGGATGTTTGCCTATCCTACTCAGTGACCAATTGAGTCCAGTATGGCCAATCCTCATGCGGGCGAAGGCCCTTTCCTCCCACGCGTTCCTGCCCATAGACCCGCAAGGACCCACACTACCCTGTATGTGATAGAGATGCCGTCCAGTAACACAGTGTCTCCAAAATTCCTGCCAAAGGCCAACCACATGACTCTTGATAACGAGCCATTTCGTTACCATCCACCCCCACATGCGCAGGGACCCAAATGAAGGAAACCCTCACATCCTTCCTGGACAGGGAGAGCATCAGACAGAAGATGCCATTCAACACATCCTGTCTGCAATCCGATTTCCCAGATTTAATGCTTTGCAATGCAGAAAGGCTGTCAGAGGCCACCACAATGCCGCAACACTGCAAAGCAGATTCCGCCCATTCCAATGCCAACCGTATCGCTATGAGTTCCGACGTGAAAACAGAAAGGCGATCTGTCAACCTCTTCTTGACCGCCAGCCCCAGGTCAGGCACAAAATAAGCAGCGCCAGTACGCCCACTCTCAGGATCCCTAGACCCGTCGGTATAAATAAACACATCACCTGAGTGCTTATCGATGAGCGCTTGAACGGCAAACTGCGGTGCCCTCCCAGCGACTCCTCCAAGCCCGCCATGCAAGCCAACATCAACAGGAGCCGGGACAAACTTCCACGGAGCTATAGCAGACAAAGCCACCGACGGGCTCACACGCAGATCACCAACCCCCGCAAGCCGCGCCTTTGCATTTCCTACCAGGCTAAAAACCATACCGCCAGCCTCATTCTGCCCCCCATCAACCCTGAGAAAGTCCCTCACCGGGTGAGAGCTCGTATGACCTTGCACATTCACCCAGTAAGCCAACAGAAGTTCTAGCCTCCGGAGCCGTAACGGCAATTCCCCCAACTCAACCTGCAGCGCCAAGACAGGGGAGGTCCTAAAAGCCCTACAGCAGATGCGCAAGGCCTGGGCTTGCTCCACATCAAGCTTCTTTAAGTTAGTCTCAGCCGCAGACATGTAGGCTATACAGCCATAATCAATAGCCGCCCTCATGACGGCCCGATAAATACCCAGGAGCGACCTTCTGCTGGCCCCCCAGTCCTGGCCGGATAGACAACGAAGCAAGTTATTCACCCTTTTGCATTTACCACTGACCTCATCAATGTGCTGACGCCAACTAAGCCTCTCGTCAAAGGTGACCCCCAAGAACCTCACCTCCCTGACCTGTTCGAGCACCTGCCCATGCAGTCGAAGGGAGACGTCCCTATGCCCATTGAAGAAACAGATCACTTGAGACTTCCGTACGGACAGTTTAAACCCCCACTTCAGGGTCCACTGCTCCACCTGCTGTATTGCCCTTTGCAGTTTCGCCTCGTAAAACCGGAGATTCCTCCCTCTCACCCATAGAGCGCCATCATCAGCATAAAGGCTCCTCCCAACAGACCCATCCACGTCGTCAAAGATGTCCTTAATCATAACATTGAACAAGATAGGGCTACACACACTCCCCTGCGGGATCCCATTCTCTACCTCATAGACCCCAGAGTAAGCAGCGCCCACTCTGGTTTGGATACGCCGGCCAGACAGAAAGCTCCGGACCCAGTTAAACAGATTACCCTTCACACCACACTTCCGCAGCTTAATGAGGAGCCCATCCTTCCAAACCATATCGTACGCCTTCTCCACATCAAAGAGAACCGCAATAACCTTTTCTTTCTGAGCCCTGGCCAGCTGGATATCAGATTCCAAACACAACACGGAATCCATGGTGTTCCTGCCCCTACGGAAACCACTCCAAAGCAATGGAAGGAGTACTTTTACGGACTACGACAGAGTCTGAGGACAAAGCACTGGAAGTCAAGGCACTGGAAGAAGAACTTTTAGGACTACGACAAAGTCTAAGGAATAAAGTCTGGCGGTAATGCAACACTCGGATGTCAACCGCCATAAAACAACAACAACAACAACAACCACTCTGGTGCGCGGGAAGCAAACCCTGACTCTCCAAGAAGTAATCCAACCGCTCGGTAACCATGCGCTCCATCGTTTTCCCGAGCTGCGACGTCAAGGCAATCGGCCTATAACTTGAAGGGTCAGACGCTGGCCTACCCGGCTTCAGAACCGGCACCACCGTAGACTGTTTCCACGCAGATGGAACACAACCTGAATCCCAAACACGGTTGAAAAGACCCAGGACTAGCCCAAGCGTGTCATCAGTCAAATGAGAGAGCATGTCATAGCACACCTCATCTTTACCCGGGGCTGTCTGTTTCGCCTTAGAAAGTGCTCTCCTTAGCTCAAACAAACTAAACGGAAGGTCAAGGTCATCTTGAGTCGAAGGCTGGTGCCCAATCAGCTCAGAATTCTGGGCCAAAGTACTCTCCCTGTAGTGCCTTTCCGCAGGTGAAAGATTGTCAGAGCTGTGCACCGACACAAAGGTGCTGGCCAACAGTTCAGCTTTGTCAACGTCGCTGACTGCTTCAACACCATTCTGTATTAGGACCGGGGTCCCATGACGGCGCTCAACCCCATGCATCCGCTTAATCATCCCCCAAACATCCCCGAGACGCGTTTCTCTCCCAATTTTGGAACAATACCGCCTCCAATAGGCACTTTTGGCTGTTCTTACAGTTTTCCGCACAACAGCGCGGGCCCTCTTGTAGTCAATGAGGGCACCCTCAGTGTGGGTAACCCTTAGCCGGCGAAACGCCGCATTTCTCGCCCTAACAGCATAACCACATGCTTCATTCCACCACGGCACCCGCTTCCTACGTCCATTACCACCACTCTTAGGAATCGTGCCTACCGCTGACTGCGTGATGAGCGAGACAATTGCACTATTGAGATCATCCACCTGAGTCAATCCTCCTTCCTGCAGAACCCTAGAACCATCATCAGCTTTCCTCCGGAAAGCCCCCCAGTTTGCCCTTGCCAACTGCCACCTCTGGATCCTCGTCCCCCTGACCACACAGCTCCCAAAGCCAATCTCGGTGCGGACTAGATAGTGATCGCTACCAAAAGAAAGATTACCAAGAACCTCCCAACTACAAACACCAGCTAACTCCTTGGACACAAGCGTAAGATCTATTGCACTTTCCGTACCGGTCCCCATATCATAGCGGGTCCCACTCCCATCATTCAGACAAACCAACTCCCTTTGATTGATAAAACCCTCTACCACCTGCCCATACCTATCGGTACCACTACCGCCCCACAAAGCGCAATGCATATTAAAATCCCCACACCACACAGCCTTTCCCCGAACATCCTTACCGATACTATGTAAGGACTCTAACGTTAACTCACCACACGGATTATAAAGGTTAACCACAGTAACAGCTTCACCACCCAGCCAGACCCTCACCGCCAGAGCCTCCGGCGCTTTACTCACGCTGACAACAACGTAATTTAGGTAATCTCGGACAAACACAGCCACACCTCCGCCTCTACCCTGCTCCCTATCATTCCTAACACACACATACCCTTGTATCCCAAAACCCCACCTAGGTCGTAACCAAGTCTCCTGCACGCACATAACGTGAGGCTTGTTCAACAAGGTAGAGACAAAATGCTTAAATTCCTGGCCATTAGCACGAAGACTACGCGCATTCCATTGCAAGACAACCACCGCCATTATGAGCCCCCGGAACCTGACGGCGCATCGGGAGCCCCCCCACTCCCACTACCAGAATGGGGCAGGGTGCCTTCCCGCAGCGCATCCTCTATCTCCGTCCACTCGGGACCCCCAGCTCCAAAGTACTTCCCTGCAGCCTTAGCGATGATCCTAGTCTTTTCGGATCTCTTCTTGGTTTGACCAGTACAGTTAATCACTTCCACCATAAAGAGGAAGAAATCTTTCCTCTTCACAACCAGTACATCCTCCGCACCCACAGGGCCTCTGCTCGTGGAAGCCACACTCACAGGAATCCCAGTGGGGACCTCCCCCTGGCCGCGGGCAACGCTGCCCCCTCCCCTGTCGCCTAGGTCACCAGCAGCACTGGCAGCCCGCACTGCATCCACCTTCACCTGACTACCAGACACCTTCTTGACCGCATCCGCGTAGGATATGCCTTGAGAGGCTCTAACTTTTTGCACCTCAGTAGCCCTCTTGCTGAACACGCATCCCCCGTAGGCAGAGCTATGCTCTCCCCCACAGTTACAGCACTTGAAATTATGAGTGCCGCAGGGCTGAGCAAAAATAGTGCACATCATAGTTAGAGGTTCAAAAAGAGATTTACATGTCAGAATCAGAATCAGAATTGTCAATGAACATAACTCACAAACATAAGAACTTTTCTTGGTGATTCGGTGCAACATAAAACAACGAACCATAAATAAGTCAAAAGAGAAAGAATTTAAATCTGCTATGGGATAAAAATAACAATAAGCTATAAGAATGAAAACAAAAATGTGTACACAAATTTACAGTTGAGTTTACATATGTAGTGCAGAAAGTGAACAGTGCAGTGGGTGATTAAATTATGATTCAAGTGTATTTGTGCATGTACATCCTCATTTTATGCAGAACTAGGGAAGGATATTTATCTGAAATAATTGGAAGCTGCGGTAACAACTCACGTGTCCTGTGTCCAGTAAACAGATTAACAACCCCCCAGCTCAGCTACTGTTAGAACTAATTTCCACATCTAAGTGTAAGGCTTTTGAATTATTTTTATCGACAAGAGACAAGGGTTTAATACCGGTAATAAACTTAAAATCACCTAGAGACTTAGATCTGACTATCTTTGCACCTATAACTGACAAAACTGTCCAGATCATTACCTTTCTGAGTTCATCTACATGCTCATCTAAAGCAATTTCTTAAGACCACTCACTCACATAGTTAACATGTCAATTAAATCTGGAACATGGGCCTTGAAAACTGAGGTCATATAGCTTCTCCTAAAGAAGAGCAGTCTTGATGCCGCAATGCTGAGTAATTATCGGCCCATCTCTAATCTGCCTTTTTTGGGCAAAGGTTGGTTATCAACAGCTTATTGACTTCCTCGTAATAAATAACTCATTCAATGTGTGGGGTGCCCCAAGGGTCAGTCCTGGGACCCCTTCTGTTCAACCTCTACATGCTGCCGTTAGGTCACTTAATACGCAGTGAAAATGTGTCCTATCACAATTATGCAGACGACACTCAGATCTATGTTTCACTGTCAGCAGGTGAATATGGACCAGTGGATTCACTCTGTCACCGCATCCAACAGATCAGTGTGTGGATGCAAAACAACCTACTCCAGCTACAAGATTGAAATCATTGTCTTCGGCCCACAGAAACAAAAACATGTTAACAGTCACCTCCAGTCTCACTCTAAACCCTACAAATCAAGTTAGAAATCTGGGAATAATAATGGACTTTAATAGCCACAATAAAAAAATAGTAAAAATCAGCAGCTTTTCACCATCTGAAAAAAACATAGCTAAAATCAAAAGTATAGTGTCTAAATCAGACTTGGAAAGACTTATATCCATGTGTTTGTCTCCAGTAGATTAGACTACTGTAACGGCCTGCTCACTGGCCTCTCCAAACGAGCTGTAAAACAGCTGCAGTACATCCAGAACGCTGCTGCTCGGGTCCTGACTAGAACCAGGAAGTACCATCACATTAGTCCTGTTCTCAGGTCTCTGCACTGGCTTCAGGCTCAGAGAATAAACTTCAAAGCAGCTCTGCTTGTGTACAAGTCTCTCCATGGCCTAGCACCAAAGTAAATCTCTGACATACTTGAACCATCTCCGTCTCTGAGGAGCTCAGGGACCGGCCTCCTGCTGGTGCCCAGAGTCAGGCTCAGGACTAAACATGGAGATTCAGCATTTCAGCCTTGCCTCTGTCAGCAGCAGATACAAATCAAGCATGAGCCACAAGTTACTTCATTAATAGGCCTATGCCAAATTTGTGAATCTTCCATAAAGTTATATAGTCCTTCATCTGAAAATATGGCATCGTGAAATTGGGGTTTTGGTGATGTCATATTCCCGGGTGAGGGACAATAGCAAGTTTTGTCTATTGATGATATTCTCATAAAAAATAAATATTCAAAAAGAAAAATCTTAAAATGTTGATGATCATTTCTATGCTATTAGTGAAAAGACATATAGTCTATTCACTCATAGCCAAAAACAAAAATCAGCATTTCTGATTTCTGTTCATTTCAATAGACATGTTTTAGCTTTTAAGATTTACAGTAGATTCCAAAGACAACCAGTAAGATAATTTGAGTTTTATAATAATTTGAGTATTATGATTTTTATGCAGATAATATGGTGTTTTACAGTTGCTCAGCCTCACTGGAACAGGAGTCTTTACAGTACGCTTTTTCCGTGGTGCAGTCTGGATTAAATTTCTTGAAGTTAGTGCTGAATTCAGATAAAACTAAAGCGATGGTATTTTCTCATGGACGTGCGTCAATAAGTCAACAAGGGGTATCCTCCAAATAAAGACCTCTCAGGAAAATTATAAATATCTTGGTTTCATTTTAGACCAAGATCATATACAAAAATAGTCTCATACATTGAAGGTAAAACTTTGATAATTTTATCGTAACAAAGCCTGTTTTATCCTGGAAGCTAGAAAACGTCTAGTGTCAGCCACTTGTGTGTGACCTCGATGCCAGGGCTGGGTGGTCTTCTTTGGGTGCCAGGAGGTTCACGCAGCCTGTCGGTGCCCCATGTAAGGACTAACTAGGCCTAGGGGAAGAGAGTGATAAATAAATATAAATAAAATTGTGTAATCTCTATATATGTATATATATATATATATATATATATATATATATATATATACACATATATACATATATAAGGAGTAAAGTCTGAGTTACTCAGTATATATATATAACAAAATGAACTAAATGAAACATTTTAAAGACTTTTACTGTTGTTTTTAATGTTACATAAAATAAGCTACCAGCCTGTGAGTTTAAGCTGGTACTTTTCCATCATTGGCTGTAACTTTTTATGCGAAAATAAACCCCGGCATTGTTTAATGTGTGGCAGTTGGTTTACGCAATTTCATACACAGTTGTTTACACCACACAATTGAATCATGTCATTATTTCAGACAATATTTAGATTTTATTGGATATTAGCTTCTGTAATGTAGCAGCTCCTAGCGTCACGCGGTAGCGTCACAATGGTTACAATAGATAAAGCAAGGCATTTCCGCTGTTACTTCGAAATAAAACTATGGCCCGATAAAAAAACATCTTAGTTGCGTTGAATGAATTTCCAAAACGACAACTGGTCATATTCAGAGAGTAAATTAAATGTTAATAGTTTAAAAAAGACAAGTATGTATCATTAAATAAGGGCATTTTATGATTCGTTTACATTTATTTTGAAATTGAATCAGAGTGTGCGCCAAAAGTCTTCTGCGTGTCACTTCTGTCTTTAAAGATGAGTGTGTGTTTTTTTACCCTCGTCGTCACTGCGCAGCTGAGCAAAAGCAGAGACAAGTCCGATCCTGGTGTCTCTACCCGAGGCCGGATGGTAAAATCCAACCTCCAGCGAATCCTAAATAGTCATTGTTTTGCTCGTGAGAAAGAAGGAAAAAAACAGCCCATATCTACCATGGCCGATCTTAGTAATAATATTTGTGACATGATTGGGAAGTAAGTAAACAATTGTCAAGCTAAATGCTAACCGCTAATCTAGTGTGGGGGATGGGAGAGCGTTTCTAGAAACCTCTCGAGCGGAAGTTGTTTACAAGTTGTATTTACTTGTCATTAAAGCCGAGCGATTGGTAGAAATATCTTTTGCAATTTTTCAGGCCAGAATTGCGGTTGCGATTAGATTTGTATCTTAATAATTGGAGTCTGTTCAAAATTTACACAAGACTGAAATATGAACTGTATATCCGTGTATTTCAGAATACAAATGTTTTGTACAGATCAGATCTAAAATGGAGAGTTGTCAGCAGAATAATACGGGAAATCTTATCGGTTGTGACGGAAATAGTGACACTTGAAAATTGCAGCCATAGCACTTTGCTAATTGCGTGCCGTCAAATGGCTATTCGATTCGAAATGCGATTAGTTTAGTTGCTTTGCTCGTCATGTTGTAATTTCAGAAATATAGGTACTGTCATTCGCACTGCTACAATATATGTGCATGACTATTATTGTAGAGTTACGTCTTAATCCACTATCTTATATTTGTAAAGTTTATATCCCCGTAGAAAAGGTTTCAAGGGTTATAATGTTTTTAAAATCAGACTGTAGAGACAAACGACACTATTCTATTTAGTGGATGACAGACGGCTTGATGTTTTAACCTCATACTATACTAAACAGTTGAATATAAAACATTAATGGGTGTATTTGGTGTCCAGCAACGTGATCCTTCTGACGTCTGTTTTCTCGTCTGCAGCCTCTCCCTGCACTGTTGTAGTACCCGTGGCCCGGGGCCTCTGTGGTGCTCCTGATGCCCCTCTCCCACCCCTGAAGATCCCAGGTGGGCGAGGGAATGGCATATGGGATCACTCTCCTTCAACTCAGCCTCTCTACTCAGTAAGTACCTATGATATGATATGATATTCAGACAATATTTTAACAGGCAATAAGGATTTTGTTAATGTTCCTTTTAAATCTCTTGGTTGATCAAGTTTCACACAAACTTAAACCCCAATTTCTATGTTAGGGAGATCACACTAGACGTTATACTTATTTTTTAATACTTTTAATGATTGACGGTGCACTCTATATACAACATTTGATTATTTTTTCCAAATCAAGAATTGCAATACTAAAAAATTGTCGATACAGTTACCAGTTCTAATTGTAAGATTTGTTGCTTTTTTCCAAGGATCGAAGGTTGACTGTCACTGAGGAGCCGGCAAGGAGCGGTCGCCCAAGGATACTCCACTTTCAAAGTCAACCTATTGTTACCAAAACGATACAGTGGAATGCTGTCCTGAGCAGCAGTGCACTCTATGTAGAGATTCCTCTTGACCCTCTTCCTGAAGGCAGTAAGGAGAGGTGAGCTCACTTATATCAGAATATAGTTGGTCAAAAATCACAGGTTTTAACAGCTTGAACTATTGTATTTTTGTTTGTCTAACTACATTTTACTTTGTTTAGTTTTGCGGCTCTCCTGGAGTATGCTGAAGAACATCTGAAAGTCATTAGCGTTTTTGTCTGCTTTTACAAGAATAGAGATGATCGTGGTAAGTGCCGTTTGTCTTTCCATGAGTCTCTAAACGATAAATGCAATTATAAAGATCTGTAACATTTTGTATTGTCTGTTCCTATCCATGCAGCTAAACTTGTGCGTACCTTCAGTTTTCTCGGCTTTGAGATTGTGAAACCAGGCCATGCCCTCGTCCCCCCTCGACCTGATGTCTTTTTCATGGCCTACAACTTTGACAGGGACTCCTCGGATGAAGAGTAACTGACTGGATGTTCAATCCCAGTCACGCGCCTATTAAATTTTTCCGAATCACAACTCGTTTCAGATTACTAAATTTTTTTGTCACTTTGTGGCACTATTTCTCTGTTTGACACTTAATTCCTAGGTTGTGTTTAAGGGGAATCTTCTGTTAAACCATTTATCTTCTGTTTTATTGTAACTTAATCATTAAAGAAACATTGTTGTCAATTTTTGTCAAGGTCAAGATGAATATGAAAATGTGTACACACACATGCGCCTATATAATATTCATGATTTATTTTTTAAAAGATCAAATCGGTTGACAATTATGAATTACTTTCTCATCTTTGGGCTCACATTGCCAACATTTGATAAGGAGAAACGTGATTCTTGAAAGATTTTTTTTCTGACATTTTGTTAATTGTAGCGTCATACAGTCTTAATTTTAAGCCAAGACAATTATAGCTCTTGGCTATTAAATTAACAAAAAAAAATTCAAAATCAGTAAAAGTCTTTGATAATTTTGTACAAAAGGCCCCGTGGCTCCTTTGTTTCCATGCGCTTGCAGTTAGTGGGGCGTCCAGTAGGGGGCGCTCCAGCATGTGCGTTATAGTGTGCGTTCTAACGTCACATGCATTCCTTTCCGCTGTTCAAGGCCAGCTGGAATAAAGTGGTGGTAATGTAACTCTTGGATACCAACCGCCATAAAACACCATAGAAGAAGAAGAAGACTATTTGGATGACGAGTCAGATGGCAGTCTGTGTACCATGGATGTATTATATTGTACCTGTAAGGTTCAATAAAGCTGAACGCGTCCTCTATCTCATCATTTCCACTTATCTGGATGTCCTGGCCTTAAAGTAGAGCTCTGGCCAGCACTCCTGAGCAGTGACAGTTACACACCTGAACCAGCACCTTACAGTCCACACAGTCCGGGTTAGGGAGTTATCTCTCCAACACATTTGGTGAGTGGGTCTCAAAAAAGTGCTTATTTAATATCTGGCACTGTCCAAGAATGGTTGTATTGCATTCTTTATGATATGGATAAAAAAATCATTACAAAAACAAATCATAAAAAAGGAGGGTCTGTCCAGAGTGCCCGCCGCCCCAAGTCACTGGGATAGGCTCTAATCTAAAGAAAAACAATCCATAGGAAATAAATGAATGAAAAATGTAGGTGTCGCCATTTATCTGTCTGCAACAATCAACTTATGGCCCCAAAGAGACAGAAAACAAAATCTAATTTTAACCATACACGTACAATAACGTTCTAAAACTAATTTACTATACATTTAAGGGCTTAAAAGGACATAATTCCCAAGGAAACTATAAATACATACATTTTCATTTTGGTCTGAATAAAATTGTCAACTTCAGTCCCGAACAAAAATGTAAAATGCTTAATACTTTAATAAATTTAGTCATTTTTAATGTTTATTAAAATCAGCCATTTAGTTTTTGTGGGTCCCATCTTATCTCAAGATGTGAAAAATGTTACTGAAACCTGAAAAAGTGAGTAAGTGATTTCTATTTTATTGCAAATACATTGTAAGAATGGCAATTACAAAGCTCCATTAATGAATGGGACAAATGCAGATTCTGATCTGCTATACAAAATGAAAGCAATAAAATGATACAGTATAGGCATTTATATATAGTATTTTTTGTTTGTGTGTGAATTGACTACTGGTCATTCATCTTCCATTTATGAACAGTTAGAAGTGGACAAGGACATTTTCTGTGCACGTTGCCACATAAAAAAATAACATCCTTAAATCCAAAAATTCCACCAAAAACCTACAACAAATATAAAGACATTTTTTGAATGAATGTGTGAAAATCATTAATAACTAAAATGCTGATAATTATTCCACATTTGACATATTTGATGAGGACTGAAGTTGATTTTACTGTAGTGTCTGAAATGATTATGTGTAGGTAAAGAACAATGTTCAGAATCCAAACTTTTACGGGATACAAGTTTTATGAATGACATTGTAAAATTTGAAAGATTAAAATAGGATGTTGATCTCAAAACTTCCCAAAGTGACATTGGCTGTAAATGTGCTGAACATACATAAAACAGCATAAAGACCTAGATAAGATTAAAAATATAGATGACTTTTCAAAAATGTTTGTGCAATTGAAAACACAGCACAGAAGCAAGAGTCACAAGACATCTGTAAATTGTTAGTACGGTAGGTTCACTGTAAGCAGAAGACAGATTACAATTAGTAGCTTGTCAGTCAATACAAAATTAACAAGATTTACCAGCAAAAAATATGCACATCACAGTTGTAATATAGACCAAGGCAACTGATCTAGCATATTTTGAATGAAAAAATTATAATAATGAAAATGACAATGAACAGCCCACCAATAAATTATTCCGTTTGTTTAAAATAATTCAAACAAAAGAGCTCATAGTTTATGATTGTGTAAGCACTTTGGGCAGCTATTGAAAGCGACATGTACGTGTATTAAATATGTTCTAGCCTTAAGAGCCCATCTCAATGCATTTAATGTACCATATTCTTTTGTGTGACGATTAAATTATATATAACCTCTTGGGGTTTTTTTTCCCAAAAAAAATATTATTTTAATACAATTGCACCCAGGAATTTAGGGAAGTGAAATTCTGTTTTCAATTTGAACCATCAAAATAACAAAAAAATTAGCATATTGTTAATCTTTTAGAGCTATGTACAAGTACATATTTTGCCATCTCATCCAATGGCAATAATAGCAAAAAGACGAATTAAGGAATTTTACAAACCTGTAACACTTGGGTAATAACTATAGACGTTTACAAAAGTGTAAACCGTCTATATACAGTCTATTATGCTATGGTACAAAGGAATGAAATGACCATATTTAGGAACGGTTCCTTTTGAGTGCTTTGAAACTAGAGACAACCGAATAACTAAGTGAAGTGGAGCTCCTCAATATTCCCTAAAATAATTGATTGGTAGTATAATCTAAGAGGACAGTTATTAAAAAACAATGTATTAAACATTTATGGTACACTAAATGCATTTAGGTTAGCGCGCATTTAATCTTTTTGGCAGGAAAGGTGCAAAAGTATCCCATTTGTCATTTCAATATAAAAGAGAAGTAATAAAATATTTGTTTTCACTGGTCAGATTTATTGTGGTGCTAGTTTTTGTGCGTTCCTGTTTATGTGCATTTGATGAGCAGAAGTAGAGAGCTTTAAAGTGTCCTTTGTAAATATTCAGGCTGGTGATGTTAATGGTGACTGTCCACATTAACTGAGTCACTCCTCATGAGGTTGTCTGTGTATGAATGATTGTGTACATAAATGACTTATGATTTATGTACAATTGCAGTCCGGTGAGTACTTCATATATAAGCAAAGCATTTTAGGTGAAGTGCTAAGTAACTGATCATATACAAGGGCACAAAGGGGCGCTTATGCAAGTGTTATGTACAGCCAACATTCGGCTTGATGACTTTATCGGCCTTTGCTGTAGCCAGGAAAGAATTGGTCCAAGAGAGTCTGAAGCGTCTGGTTTTGGGACATGTTATAGTCTTTCCCCAAATCATGACGACAAGCAGGACAGGTGTACACCTGCGCTCGAAACGACCGTTGCAGGCAGGCCTAGAATGAAGCACAGAGACATTCAGGTCAACATCAAAAGACTAGTGACAGCAAACAACTTATTACACACCTTACACACGTTGTGTGAGCAGACTGTGGTAATGGGCTGGAAGGCCAATTCTTGACAGCACAAGCACATAAAGGACTGCTCCAATTTACACAGAAATGTCTGTGTAAAAAAGAGACAATTATTTGTGTGTTATTGGACATTGGGATTATTGATTACTGTAATACACCAATTTAGTAGATAACATACTGGTCCCTCTTTGAGATGCTCCATGGCTTCATCCCACAATCGCCTGTTAGCAGTGTCATCCTGAATTAACTGTTTCTGCTGCTCAGACAGTTGAAAAGCCTCTTCCATCTTCACTTGCTTTGAAGGAGGTTCTTCTGATGAAGACAAATCTAATAGAAGATAGGCATAAAAGTCATCAGAGGAAAAAAGACACAGATGGGAATAAATGAGAAAAATCTTGAGTTGTCCAACCACCATCTTCTGCCTCCTGCTCATCTCCATTGCTTTGCAATTCATCATCATCCAAACATGCAATCAGCTGTTCCTCGTCCTCTTCCTCATCATTCTCCTGTTTATCCTTGGAGGCGCGCCGTCTCCTTCCCCGGCCTCTTCCAGAAAAGCGTCTATTACTTTTCCCGCCCTGACCAGGTTTGGCAGTGGCCTCTTTCTTTGTTTTGTTAGCCATAGCTTCCAAGTATCCTGATGGAAACTGTTCAAAAGTACAAAGTAAATCAATGTTTGTATAATGCACAGTATAAAAGAAGGGATAACAATAAATACATAAAATATTTAGATCTAACCTGCACTATAAGGCCTAGTTTCTTGGTTCTCTCAAGACCTTCTGGTGTCCATGGGGCTGGCTCCTGGTCATCACGTCTCAACAGGTACCGCCACACAAGATAACCACACTTTCCAACTTCAGGCCAGTATTTTACCACCTAGTTACAGAAGTCAAAGTATTAGTCCATGTGGTACAGTGTATGCCGTGTTCTCAGATCAGCGGTTATCCCTCAGAATAAAGCAGCTTTGGGTAGGAAGTGCTATTCACAATTCCCTTGTAAAATGTGTTGAATATAGAATATTCTTAACGAAAAGCCTAAATGTTGGTGACAAATCCTCACTATCCAAAGACAGCATTGCATTGAGGCGCTGCTTTTTCTGTGCGTGAGTAAGGAAGTGGGTCTTTGTCATTGACAGAGCACTACTTTCAGATATACAGTGGAAGTTACAGCTGCACTGTGTTTTCCTCAGTTTGGGGTCAGGTTTGGTCTGATGGTCCCTTGATCCCAGTAATATCTGTCACAAACCCTTGTTCAATAGAAAATGACTTACCTTATAAATGCCATCATATCGGTTGCCTTCTTCAGGAGCATACTGACTGATACGTCGACCCTTTGAGCTGCGAATAACTCTCACTGGCTTTCCAGCTCGCCAGTTCTTGGACTCTGCCCCAACTTTGTCATTCAAAGGGGCATCACAGTTTGAAGCCAGAGCCCTATACACAAATAAATTAAGTTTGCACTCCTACTTACTATACACTTCCATACATGCACTTTTTGTTAAAAATTGAATTAGACATTAACAACCACATCAGTTAATTGCACAATATGCTGCCCCTCTCTCATCATCTTTCACAGAGAGTCTCACGCGACAGTCTCAGTCTTAAGGTTAAATGTAACTTCACTCTCGTTCCGGTGGTCTCTCTGCTGTTATAGGGTTACAAAATATCAAACTATATTTTTCTCTACAACATCAAATAGTATAATAATAATAAACTATTTGAGTATCAAGGATGGTTTTATTATTTTACTAAGCACATTAGGAATTGTGTGTCTTGATAAACAATTGTGTAATGACTGATGCAGTAACTATCTTTTCATGTGAATTACTTTTAACGTTTTCTAACAAAATGGATTGATATTGATTCATGGGAACCATAAGAGCATGAATTCAGTCATGATTCAGACAAGAAGGCATCAATCCACCTTCGCCTTGGAACAATTGGGGAAGTCTTTCACATGAAAATGCTCAGCGCCTTAATTAGCGCACGCACGCACGCACGCACGCACATACACACACCTATGTATTAAGTATGTCAAAATTATAATAAAGTGATTATATTTACTATTTTGTAAGTTGTAAGATACAACAATTAACTATTGTGACAACAACTAAACCTCTATCAAATAAACAAACAAACTACATTTTAAAAACGTAAAGCTAAATATAATGTTCCTTTTTATGTCCCTTTAATTGTACTTATCATTCAGAAATACTACATACATACTACTGACTTCTGATGACCTGTCGCAAATCCCATTTAATAAACTTATACAAATGGTCTGTTAATGCTGCACACATTATAAATAGTAAAAATAATTATTAAAACTAAGCTTGTACTGCACATTTTAAATGGTTGGATCAAATACAGACAATATACACGTTTTCTTGGCGCCACCTGGAGTTCAATATATTAAAAATACATTAATATATAATATATATTAAACACACAAACCTGTTCATATGTGTAAGAGTCTGGTCAAAACAATGCTCCCCAATCCGCTTGTTTCCAGACAGGTCCCGCCCGCCGCTGCCTGTGTATGTGAACTCATCTCCCCGGTCCTATGACAAGAGAAGAGTGGGACCTCCATGATTTTACTACAGTACAACAAATGTTTGCATGTTGCATTGTGTAAACAACATTGTAAAGGAAATGGGTGGTCTTAATGGTCCACATTAAATATCATTAATTAAAATAAATGTTTCCACAACAAACTGTAGTTGGTGTTGTCACTTTACCTTCTTAATTTCAGTTTGAAAGGTATAATTTTTCAACATATTGCTTTTGTTTTTCCATGTTCATTTGTTTCGTTAAAGGCGGTATGGACGATTTTTCGGCGATTTGAGAACGCAGGCGGAAATGCACATGCCACTCCCCCATGCGGACTGATACAACACACACATGCGTTTGTTTATTAGCGCAACGGAGCGCATCGCATCTCTCGTCTCCCGTAGATTTCTGTCCACTTCTGCATCAGCTCGAACTGTCTTTCTCCGTCTTCATTTTGCCCCGTACACTGAGGGAACTATATTATGATAGATCCATGCGCTTAGGCACGCGGAAACGTGGGCACGAACCGCACGCGGCTGCAGGTGAGCAGTAGGTGCGTTTTATGATTGATACGTGGCAGGACAAATGATTTATCCACGCCACGAGGAAATATGATAAAAAATTTGCTGAAAAAAATCGTCCATACCACCTTTAATACTCATGACAAGTGTAAACGCTCAATAATTGCAACACTCCTTGAATGTCTCGACATCCCAAATAATAATACATGTGACCATATGTTATATTTGGGGCTATGTTATTTGGGGCTACAGCTGAAGAAGTAAGAATGAAACACTCACCACTTCATCTTCAAAGCCACCAGCCAGTACCAATGAGTAGGCCCCGTCGTGGCTGCGCCCATGAATACCACCAACATGAGGCCTGTGAACACCTGCTTCGCTTACCTGACAAATCATAACATGTTTTAATTTATGTATATTTTTCACAAAGACTTATAGAGCTCAAAATCAACAGACCTGTACTCTGAATTTCCATGTTGTCCCAACAGGGACGCCAGGAACAGGTCCATAGTGAGTTCGCGGAACAATCGTACACTCCTTAGTCCGACCCACACAAGCCATCCCCTTAGATACAAAACAAACAAGATTTGAATATAGCCGGGGTCCCCTGACAGCTTCTTTTACTAAAGAAAATGCCAGAGAGCTGTTAGCGGTCACAAGAGATTTTGTTGATATTATGTGAAACATAAACTATTATCCGTTTAAGTGCACATTTACATTTGGTAATAGGCATGGGCTGGATCAAATTTGAATTTAGTCATATGAACAATTCCTAAATTGGGAGTTGATTGGAAAGGGAAGGAGAACTACACAAGTAAATATGTAGTGAAAAATATTGGTTGCACTAAAATGTAACTAATCACATTTGCAAAATGTGTATCTGGTTATGGATTACATAGTTTTACTGTGTTTAATCTCACACAAGTTGATGTAGAACTTGGTAAATTGATTTTAACAGTCCAAGGAGAATATAATAAGACACTTTTCACTTTAAATACATGAATAATTTACATAATTGTGCAACTACAAAAACTCCAGAAGGATGCACTATTCTGTATCATTTACATGAATTGCTGTCTGACTCCCATAGCAAAGCTTACGCTCTATGTGGCCCAAACACGAGCTGCAGTGTTTTAAAAGAGTAGCTGTTTCATATTGGCATATCCAGAGGACCAGAGGTTGTAATTATTCCACTTATGCCATATGCATATGCCATTGTTCGTCTTTTGCACAATGAAAGCAACGTTACTTTACAACAGAGCACCAAAAGACGACTCCGTCAGGTTTGTATTGCCATAACTTTATGTGATGAATCTCACCTTTCCCCAGTCCCTTTGACTTTCTGTAGTTGCTGAAGGCATCTTGGCCCTCTTCTTGCTGGCCTTCAGCTTTTCCCCTGCTTTTATAACCTCATTTGTGTCATTCTTACAAGTGGGGCAGTACCTAGCACATAAAATACACACAAATCAAGACACGTCTGAAAAGTTAAAAGAACATAAATGCAAAAACAACCCCATTGTTCTCCCTTAATTCTCTCTTACCAGTCCTCGTCATCAGGGATGGTGGACAATGGTGGGTTTAAACAGTAGATATGAAAGGCCATGTTGCACTCATCACACAGTAGCTGCATGTGGGCATCCTGCTTCCCACCACACACGCAGCAGGAGCAGAAGCGACACTCTGCATCAGGATCAGCTTTGCAGTGCTTACACTCGGGTCCACTCTTACCTTAAGTAAGAGTAAAAATATAAAGACACAATATCCAATCAAGCATTGCAGCAGAATTTAACCTACGTTTGAATTGTCCATCTGCAGCTGAAAGTGCACGGGCGCCCGGTTTCTCCATTTGGTAGATTTCATCCAGGAAATGAATCTTGCAGTCCTCAACAACATCTCCCGGACCTCTGACAAACCCCCCAAAAAGAATAGAAGGGGGTGAAACGGTTTATTGAATCAATCAAAATGAAGGTTTATCAAGTAATTAATCTGGGCTTGACTATGAATGTTTGGGCCAGACTGGGTCATTGTCTGCCATATGCCAACGTTAAAGTGGAACTTAACACCTAAACTCCACCCTCAACCACAGTTCAAACAGAACTGCTAAAATGGGTAGTGCCCGAATGACATTGGGGGACAATATAAAAAGAAATCTGAACCTGACGACTAAAGGGGGATTGGGGATGGAAGAAGGGCGGGGTCTGAACATATGAAACTCCAAACTCTGTCCCTGCAGAGGAACAGTAGACAATGATATATAAATGCCATTTACATGGTAGTGTTTGGTCCCACTTTAACACATTGGTAATAGTGCATTTTACTGACCAAATTAGACACATTTTTATTGAACATTTTGATGAATAAATAAAACAAAAAAATCAAGAAAATATAATTCAGTGTGAACTTCATCAATCTTGTGAGAAAATATTAAATATTTAGTTTTTATGCAACATTTAAAATAGATGTTACATATACATATATTTAATTAAACACTGAATTAGGTAGGTCTTCACCCAATAAGGATCTTGACTCTTAGTTCCTTGTTTGTTCGAGATGCTTGGTTGAGAGTCTGAATCTCAGCGTCAAACCAGAAGCCCCTCTCCTCCGGAGTCTCCATGTTGTAGTTGGCCATCACAGTCATGCCTTCTTGAAGCTGATCCCATCGCAGTAAAGTCCGAGCACGAGGTCGCACATTGTATGGCTGCATTTCAACCACACCATTTTCAGGATAGCTTGGAGTAGGAAAAATAAATGTAAAAAGTTTAGTTGTCAATATAATGAGCAAAATATTGTATCCATGTGAAATTGAATATCTATATCTCACAAAATGCTTTATATGTAAAGTGGTTATACAATAATAAATAATGCAGAAGACAATTAAAACAAAGCAACAAGACGTAATATAAAGCCACACCATATTGCGATTTAGTTTTGAGACCAAAATGTCTGCTTAAGGCAATAAGATCACTATTGTTTGATCAGCCTTACAAACAAGTCAATTTCAACAAAGATAATACCAATCCCCAGGGATCACAAACGTTTGTGCCTCTGCTGAGGCAGACTGCTAAACTGAGGCACAACACCATGGAAAAAGATAATAATCATCACAAAGCCTGATCTTTTTTAATGTTGTAGGTACTAAATACCAAATACAATGTGTTTTTACATTGTGTTCTATGGGACAAATCCTCTCTGCAAAGTCCTCAAAGTGAACACAAAAGAAATCTGATACAAAGTTGCGTGGGTGGTCATGAATGTTATGTCAGTTTCAGTTAAATGCTCTCATTGTGGATGGAGACGGAATAGACCAAAGATATGTTTGGTCTATTCCAGAAAAAGTTTCAAATACAAGGATGAATATGATGATATTTGTGAGTTCACAAACTCTTGAGAATTCATCTGGTCGGGCTCGTGCTGTTAGGTTTGAGCCAGGAGCTGTGGCGGACCAATCACAGTGCAGCATTGTGGTTTGGGCGAATGTCAAAGGGATGAACCAAAACAAACACGGCGATGTACATGTACTTTGGCCTATTTTAGAGGATTTAATACCTATGTTGTTTTTGAAAAGCTTGCACCAAGAAGCGCGTTGTGTATTTGTGGACAGGGAAGAAGTATGTGCTTTTCTCTGACTGGATTCAGCAACTTGTTTGATTTCTCGGCTTGTTCTGTTGTTTTGATGCTTTGACCCTTCGGATTCAAATATTCGTCATGCCACTCCACCTTTTCCCAGCGTTTTTAATGAGATTTTTGATATTATGTGTACGTCTCAAATCACGGTGAAACACGAGAGCCAGGTTTCATAAGGATATGAAGATTTAGAAATCTGACCCATTTTGAATTTCACGGATTCAGACACTGGGCCTACCGCAAAACAGCAATGTCCAAATGGTAGCATGCTTGCAGCAATAAACAAAAACATTAGGAAGAAAACAAAAGCTCTAGTGCATATAGAGCTACATCCCAAATTGCAGCATCAGGTTTGCAAAGTTCTAGAGCTCCACTCACCATCAATTATCAAGATGGTCAGGACTGCAAATAGAAATTCAATTCATAAGAGGATGCATCTATATTTTTTATGTCCCTTTTTAGATTTGTCAGGCTAAAATTATAACAGTAATAAGCAGATATGATCACAAACAGTGGATTTGATGGTTAGTCACTTACTCCTCATATTTAATGTGGTAAATGACATCCTGTCTGATCTCTGTGGCTTGTGAGTCCGTCTGTGAGGCAGTGGCTCCATTGCTCTCTGTGTTCAAACCATTGTTATTCCTGTTAGAGTCAGTAGTCTCAGCCTCCAGTTTTCCATTAGTCCTTTTTGAGGGCCGGCCTATCTTTGCTTTGGCAGGAGCAAGTGTCACATTTTCAATACAAGCTTCAAACCAAGCGCCGATGCTTACATCTCTGCAGTCCACCAGTTCATTAATCTAAAAAACAAAATTGAAAGAAAATGTAGTTTTAGCCAAGTGGTCACAATCAAACTTTAATTTCAACTGTCTACTAGAATTCAATATATAAATACTGTATATAATATCATTATATTACTATCAGTTTAGTTTATTTATTGCTTTTTATTATACAACATACAACCAAAAACTTCTTTTCCTCATCGTACAGCCATCGCGCTCACCTTATAACATCCAATCCCTGCGTTAATGAGCATGCAGCGACTAGAAGAGGGTGGCTGTAGGTCCTCTGCCGAATTGGATTTAAATCCATTTTTGGTACTTCCTTGATCACTCGTGTTTGGTTTGTCTTCACTGTAATTGTCCTTACAGGATGTCAGAGCAATGGCACTGGCAGAGGCTGTGATGTCATCCAGAGAGTCCTTGACATCAGGGCTGTCTGCAGAATCAGACTGTGCACGAATAAGGAGCTGGACAATGTCATTTAGACCAACGTTGTAGTCAAACAAAGTCTGACCATCTTCCATCTGTAAGCAAGAGTGAAATGTATTACTGCACGTCAGAGACTTCTTTCTTTATCCATCAATGGAGAGAGCAACGGGTCATAGTGGAGGGCGTCTGCATCAGGAAAACACTCAATGGGAAGAACATTCAACAGGAAATGCAACTACTTTCCTGGCAAACTGCTAGGAACTGCTAAGTACAACTAATTCAAATTTTAGTCTGAAAACACGTTGACATGGTGGCGATAACACAGAAAAGCAAACAGATTGTTCTGTTCATGTTACTATACAGCAGGTGGTGCTAGCGTCACTTGTGGCGCAGTTACTGTTAGCATTGTTGGATAGCAATATATATTTATAACATTTGGGCAGTTGAACAACTTGATTAATCTCTAAGTCTTCACATGTGTATTTGGTACAATATGGACCATAACGACCACCTTTAATCTTTGTTGATGCGCCAATAAAATGTATTATTGCCGTCTGCTACAGAGGTGTTGCGACCTTCCTAAATTGTGATGCTTTCCAGTCGTACTCGGAGGTCATAACTCTGACCTCAGAGATGTTTTCTGTGTTCCAGCGGTCAAAATACTAAAAGAAAACATGAAAAACTATGAGCAATACATTCCAGTTTATGGACAATTACAACTCAAAACAAACGATAAAAACCAAGAAGGTACTCAAATCAACCACAATATGGATCTATCAAGTTAATTTATTAGCCCGGACAATTTTATTGCAAGTCATAAATCAACATGAATGAGAATTTCTGCATTCACCTTTTGTTTAGCTCTGTGTAACGTTAGCAACAGTAGCCTAACAATGCATTTATAACTGCAGTGGCTCAGTGGTGGCGCACCAACAGGTTCACAAACAGACGCTGAACGGTAGAGAAACTAAAGAGAAAATATCACGAGTACCTATCAATATTTTAACTGTCGGATGTTAAACTTTAACCGGACGTAATCCATGTTGGAATGTCCAACTCGGAGTTCTGAAATGTTGCCTGACTTTCCATGTAGGACTTCGAAGATGTGAGGGTGCTCCAGTGTGAATTTACAAGTAGGAACTTCCAACCTCCGAGGACGACTGGTACGCAGCATCGGTGTTCCCTTTGAGGCAGACAAAATCTATACACAAAATTCGAACCAGCAAGGAACACTTTTTACAGCTGAATCATTGATTTCAGAAAATAAAAAAAAAGGTGTCATCACATATTTTTATTTGTAAAATAACTTTCCACCCATGTTGGTTGCCAACCAGGAAGTAAAATTATACACTTCACCAAAATGGTAAAATTATGGAAATTAGGCAAGATTTCTAATAAAATCTCCAATGTAAATATGTTAATGTGATCAGGCTTTTAGATACCCGTATTTTGGACGGGGTATTTTAAAACGTGGACGACCATTTTATCAATAAATCTTAATAAAAAGGGAATATTACAGTGTTCTCGCTGTGGGGTTTTGGCCGGCGGGCCCCCGCCATGCTGAAAAGATAACGCCAAGTATTAAGATGACCATGCGGCTGAAAAAACATCCGCCAGGTTGAAAAACAAAGATCATGTTTTTTATTCAAGTAACATACAACGCTGTCATATAGTTAAGAAACCTGCACTCAATAATGTAGACGATTTCCATTCTGGTCCCAAATGTTTATTTGGCACCTGTTCACCAGATCACCGTCCGAGCGCGGTAGTGTAACTTTTCTGCTCGCACCGCCTACGGCGCTCGATAATATGGAAAGCCAATATGATCACACTCCGCCACTTAGGAGCGGCGTATGGCGTAAATTAAGAGAACGCCAAGTGCCGTCTGGCGTAAATTACGGTGCTCGTTTACGGCGCAAGGCATAACGTCAGACGGCGCACACCGTTAAAAGCGCAGCTTTATTTTGTTAAAGCGTCGGAAAATATGCCACGATACGCCGCCCCTAAGTGGCGGAGTGTGATCATATTGGCTTTCCATTACGATCGCAAGCGCACAATTTTTAAGTACTTTTTATTAGTCCGGAGAATGCCGAAGCTACTCGTTTTTTCGCCTAGTCGGCCCCCGTACAAAATTATTTGGACGTGTGTTTTCAAATCCTATCTAAAAGCCTGAATGTGATTATGTTATGCTTTAGTGAAAAGGTTTATAACCTGGCATACATATGCAGAGGGGTTTTGGCATGGTGGGCCGCCATGCTCAAAATACCGGCAGGTATTAAAGGTTGAATGAACAATTTTTTTCGGCCCAAATCTGAGTCTTATTTCCTCGTGGCGTGGACTGCCGATTAGTCCTGCCACGTGTCAATCATGAAACGCACCTACTGCTCACCTGCAGCCGCGTGCGGCTCGTTCCTACGTTTCCGCGTGTCTAAGCGCATTGATCTATCATAATGTAGTTCCCTCAGTGTACGGGATAAAATGAAGACGGAGAAAGACTGTTCGAGCTGACGCAGAAGAAGACGGAAATCTACGGGAGACGAGAGATGCGATCCGTCGCGCTAATAAACAAACGCCCCTGTGGTTGTATCAGTCCACACGGGGGAGTGCCATGCGCACTTCCGCCTGCGTTCTCAAATTGTCCATTGCGCCTTTAAGATAACCGTGCTCACGGTGCCTTTCGCTCGCACCAGTACGGTCGCCGCAGAGGTGATTTAGATCACGCTCGGCCGTGCGGTCGAGATCACCGTGCGGGCGCGACTGCTCGGCCGTGCGGTTGAGCGCCGCGGCACCCGCATGGCCACACCCCATGGTTCTTTCCATTGTTAAGATACTTATATAACCTGCCTATATTGCTAGTCTAAATTTTTGTGCAGCACGGTTGTCCCACCGCCGTCCTCCAACCTCAGCCCAGCAAGAACACTGATATGTATGACCGTCAACAGATATTTGGTGGCTCAGGGCAAGAAACCTCACATGGGCCCCCCTCTAATAGAAATGGTGTTTAATTCTGGGCCCCTGAGACCTTGGAGCCTGGGGAAATGTACCCTTTTGTCCTCCCCGGTCTACTCCCCTGTAAATATTTTCATATTAATTAGCAAAATTTTAAAAAGCACAAGGTACAAAGTGGTAACTATTAACTATCAACTTCTTCTGAGAAATTACACTTCATTGTGACTGAGTCCACCTGTCACTCACCAGCTGAATGAGGAGTCTGTTTGAGCAGGATGCTGCACTTGAAAAGAGAAGCATCATGATATGACCATAACATAAAACAAGCAGATAGTTACAGGGTTTGGATACCAATTTGATTTTTAGAGTTCTCTTTTCCAGCACTTATCCCTCAAAGAAGCACAAACAAATTACTGACTGAAAAGGGTGAATTAAAATAATTATAATACTTGATACAAAACAATCTAGCTTGGCGAAATAAATTACTGGGTTACTATGACAACCCCCCCTACCCATATACTACCGAAACATCATCAATGCAACCCATCCAGGCTGCAAGATGCCGGCTTTCTCTGTGACGCAACATGAGCCCGCAACCATTTTATGCACATAACACATCTACAGCAGTCTCTCTTACAACTGCTGCCCTCCAACCTTTTGTACTGCCGATCCAAGCATGGCCACCACTCACACTTCTCTAATTTGTTATTTGACAGCGGGAAACAGAGCGGTGGAAGCTGTAACGGCGGTAGAAAATGTGCCGTAAACACAGCCATGGTGTGGAAATTACACTCACCTGTGCAAATGTGACACTTTGTGTGTCTCTGTCTAGTAATATAGGCAGTTATATCAGTAACGTAACAATGATATAAGAATTAGGTGTTGTAAATCGTTAACAAGATGTCAATTCAACAAGTC
The DNA here is from genome assembly GCF_026437365.1 of Eucyclogobius newberryi. NCBI lineage: Eukaryota > Metazoa > Chordata > Actinopteri > Gobiiformes > Gobiidae > Eucyclogobius > Eucyclogobius newberryi. The sequence goes on along the minus strand of NW_027315834.1, from coordinate 42,509,717 downwards.
AGCGACCTGCACTGTGTTTCAGCTTCAGTCCTCATGCTGCGACCTAGATATCACAACTGAATTTGATTATAAATACCTAATGTTGTGGCCCTTGGACTGCTGATTGTTCACCATATAGTTCTGTGCTCTTTATTACACTGTAATTGAAACACTTAACATTGCCAGAAGCATTTTTTTCCCCATGTGGGACAATAAAGGAATATCTTATCTTATTTAGTGATTGTGCTGCATTTCTATGGTGCTATGGCCTTTTGGTCATTTTTGTCTTGATTCTATTTCTTGACAGAGGTTTTTCAAGCAGAATGATGTGATGTTTCTGCTTAAATGCTGGTACAGAGTTGGCATAACATTCTTCTTTTTTATTTTTAAACTAAAAGGTTAAGTACATTTTAGCGTGCAAGTGCCTATATAATGACATGTGAATGATATGTAAATGTGCAAAGTGGACATAAGAGACAAGGCGATTAAAAAGCCAACCAGAACACCTAAAAACTATTTCAAAAGCAGGATGTGATTAAATGAACATGCTTCTCTCACAGAAGCCAAAAGCACATCACGCCAGAGGAAGAAATTAGACGCCATTTTGAAAAGGAATTTGTCTTACTCCTAATCTCCACTCTACGGGTGAACGCACCATTATGTGCAGGGCACCAGTTCCTCAGTTTGTCACATATTTTGTTAAACGCGTTATCACACATGGAAATCCCCCAAACAGTGCCTCTGCGCTCACTCATATGCCAAAGAGATAAAAAGGATACATATAGGAGGAACATCGGAGCCAAGCAACTGCCTCGAGGGTCAAATGGAACACAATTTGACTGCAAGTTTAGAATATAATACTGTGTGAAATCAACCAAAAACAATGGGGTGGGGGAAGGGGGGGTGAGGCGTTATCCCATCCACTCCTATTGGTCAGCTTCTGTCATGCACCGAGTGAGTAGTGAAGATATATACCTGTGCAACCTACCTCCAACACCCTGCCCTGCTATGGGAGGCTCAGCTTGAAACTTGTTTTGAGATCAGCCCTCTGCCTCTCCATTCAGCAGTTCAGCTCGTGCAGCTCCATATTTGCAGTCTAATTTTCTTTCAGGTTCTTATTTCCACCATCACCAGTGTCTAGGCTCCTGGAGGAAGATTCCTATCCTGCTCTGCACCTCCTCCTGGCCTAAGCGCCAAACCTATATCCCATCATTCGTAGTTGTATTTTATTAAATATCTTCCAACGCATATCGTCTTCATTTGAGTCTCTAAAGATTCAAGCGTTCTTTTAAAAGGCAATATAAATACTTGTACATTATGATTAAATTGAACAAGCGGTAGAAAATGGATGGATGGATAAAACCATGGTCTAGGATCTAAATAAATTGTGCAATTATATTGCCCACTCTTTGATTGAAATGTTCCACATTCTTTTGCTGCATGATTTAAAAAAAGCATTACTAGGTTTATTAAAAGGTGGTATGGACGATTTTTTTCAGCATTTTTTTTTTTATCATACTTCCTCGTGGCGTGGATAAATCATTTGTCCTGCCACGTATCAATCATAAAACGCACCTACCGCTCACCTGCAGCCGTGTGCTGTTCGTCCCCACGTTTCCGCGTGCCTAAGCGCATGGATCTATCATAATATAGTTCCCTCAGTGTACGGGGCAAAATGAAGACGGAGAAAGACAGTTCGAGCTGACGCAGAAGTGGACAGAAATCTACGGGAGACGAGCGATGCGATGCGATCCGTCGCGCAAATAAACAAACGCACGTGTGTGTTGTATCAGTCCACACGGGGGAGTGCGCATGCGCACTTCTGCCTGCGTTCTCAAATCATCCATACCGCCTTTAATCATGGAATGACGATAACATTTGGATCAGGTTTTGGTACTTTTTATCTTCTAATCATGTTTCAATCAACTGATTTATTGAGATCACGCTCACTGTATCCTGCTTTATCTGCTAGTACAACTCTATTAGTCAACAAGTCAAATTATTTCTGTTGATTTGAGATTTCATAAATATACATTTTAAGAATTTTTTATTGAACAATGATGCGGTCTTTTAGAATGGGTTCCTAGAATGTGATTCAGTCCAGATAATGACGCTCAAAATTTGATTACCTTATATTATTGTTCTTCACATTCACAATTATTCCGATTAATCCCAGCAGCTCTACCTCCAAGGCAATAGGAGTATGCACTATGCAGCCATCATTTTGGGGTAAAAGGTGCCCAATCATTACACTGTCACAAAGAATTGCTCTCTGTGATGTGGCTAAAATGACTGACCTGTTAATTTTAATTGCTATAGTATGAAAACACATTCATTTAAATATGTTAAATTAACTGATAATTAAGTGCACATGGGTAATGTTATTTTGTGGGTAACACATTTATTAATCCAATTACCTTGCAGTTAATAGCTGCTCTCTTAATGAAATCTGTAATAGTGTAGTTGTACTTTTGCCAGTTGCTTACCCACATGCTTTTCGGCCACAACACGTGTACGTGAAGAATAATATGTGGCTTTCAAATGCACAGATTATAATCTTAACGGTAGTCTGAGCCTATGTAGCACATGTGTTAAGGTGGTAGGCGTAATGGACCAGATATCTTTCCCACTTTCACAATTACAAATGCTCGAGGCACGTGGAGTTCAAATTCAAAAATGGGCCACATAACGTCGTTGTTACAGGCTGAAATATAACCCAGCTAAAGCTACTGTGGAACATATTTTCAGTTAGCAAGAAGGTGGGCCAAAAAACCTTGTAATTTGTCGAATGTGAGGATGAATCGTTACAATGCTGTTGATGTTGTCCTGCACGCATGATGTAAACAAATGTATGACGCAGTAACTTGTTGCACAGCGTGTATGCTATGCTGATGCTTATGAATATAAAACGGTTCTTCAATGATCTATTCAAATGATAGTGCCATTTCTGGAGGACTCCCGGGACTTGCGCAAGAACGATTAGAGAATTCCTTTGAAAACAGGAAGCTCGCATGGGTCAGACTGTGGAACAGCAGACCGCTCGCTCGCACACTCCCTGTGGTCCAAAACTGTCAAAGGAACCAACTGCACAGTTGGCATGAAGAATTAAAAACAGCATATCCTACCTGCTTCCCTCTGTAGAACAGACGCTGTTGGTCGGGGGATACATTGAAGATATCTTGAATTTTTAACCGTAACAACTCAATTTTGGTCAATCGAGATAGATCCTCTACAGTTCGCGTCTCCTTCCCGTCTATTGTACGAACCTGGATCCACATACTTGCGCAACTTTAGCTCAAAAAGTAATATCGGAGCAGTTATAAATTGCACGTAATAGATGGTCTCCAGTGGTGCAGGAAAACACACAAATATTCACAGGTCCATTTCGCTTTCTCTGCAGAGCTGCTTCACGTCTCACATGAGGTCGCGGCGCCAAGCAAGTCTCGCGATACTTCACTTAAAGCCATAATTTGGGCGCTGTAATCATGGCTGTAACTCCATCATCATAATCCATAATTCTGTCTCAATAGCCCACCCGGGCACTGTATTCTGAAAGAAATAACGCGTTAAGACAGTAAATGCATCAACATAAATATTAGAATACTACATTAAGCAGGCCTAAATGTGTGTATCACAGAGACGGATATGGCCTTTTGTTGCGTCGGTGTGGTCCTGGGGAACTAGAGAAAATGCACTCAAACGCGCGCACAAATAGACAAAGCTACTCGGGAACTGGGTCAAAAGCTTCAACACTTGATGTCACTTGCTGTGAAGATGGGACAAAGTCTGCAGATTTGTCAATGTACGTTTATCATTTGAGCTCTTTGACTAAACGTTACATTTAGTGTTGCCATCGTCCATATCATTAGAGCAACTGGACACTGGTGTTTACAGACATAACGTTAGAGTAAAAATAAGGCTAAGGTGTTTTCTCCGGAAAATTGTACTTAGTTCTCCTGTTTTTATTTGACTAATCATTATTTGGTTTGGTGGGATAGTGCCTTTGTTAAATATTCATTATAGTTTACATCCGTGAAGTTGCAGTTTGTGAAGACATTTTAAGGGTTACGGTTTGAGACAATCTACACACAACTGACATTGAGACGTTAAAGGTGGAATGGACGATTTTTTTCAGCAAATTTTGTATCATATTTCCTTGTGGCGTGGATAAATCATTTGTCCTGCCACGTATCAATCATAAAACGCACCTACCGCGCACCTGCAGCCGCGTCAGGTTCGTCCCCACGTTTCCGCGTGCCTAAGCGCATTGATCTATCATAATATAGTTCCCTCAGTGTACGGGGCAAAATGAAGACGGAGAAAGACAGTTCGAGCTGACGCAGAAGTGGACAGAAATCTACGGGAGACGAGAGATGCGATGCGATCCGTTGCGCTAATAAACAAAGGCACGTGTGTGTTGTTTCAGTCCGCATGGGGGAGTGCGCATGCGCACTTCCGCCTGCGTTCTCAAATCGACGAAAAATTGTCCATTGCGCCTTTAAATGATCATTCAACAAAATAAAGGTGTTATGTGGGAATGCTGCGTTCCAGTTGTCCTCGGAGGCTGGATTTTCTGACTTTCACATAGCACTGGAAGACTCTCACATCTCGGAATTCCTACTTGGAAACTCGGGCAACATTTCAGAACCCTGAGTTTATCCGAGTTAGCCAAGCCAACGTGGCAAATATTGATTGTACTGTTGTTTTTCTCTTAAGTTGCTCTCTATTGCCCCCTGCTGTCTGTGAAGCTGCTGTTGAGCCTCTGTAGTTAGAAAAGCTTTTTGTTGTGCTAATGTTGCTAACGTCTACGCGGCACAACAAACATGGTCCTGAAGATGTTACAGGTGAGAAATCTTTTGCTTTGTAACTTTTTTTGGCCCAGCCCACAGTACAACATGCAACTTTCCTCCTCAAGATGGCAGTAGCAACGAGTTAAACAATATGGTTGCCAGGTAACAGTTGTGGAATTACCTCAGTAGATCACTCCACCTATGTCATATTTGCTGCTCACGTAGATATCCATGTGCGGCTCATGATCAAGTTTGCAAAAATGTTCATACCGGAGACAAACAGGCAACATGTTTATTAAATCCCAAATATAATCACGTGATCTACCTTTTAGTGGAATCTGTCATCTGATCTGCCATATGTGCTTTTTAGGTAAAATGTACAGCGGATACTTTTTAATGAACTATATAGAGGAGGTATCTGCACTCTGTACTACTCAATTACATTTTAACTGGACTGAAAAATATAACTTTTTTTAATAGTTTTAGGAGTTATTTTAGCTTGGTTTCGAGTTCAAGTCCCAGTTTGAGCAAACAAAAATATACACATAAAATGTACTAGAAATTAAATTAATTATTTTGAACCAAAGAAAATGGATGGATGGAAACCAGAACAAATCTTTATCAAAATCACTTTAGCTCTTTAACAGTTCTCAAAATCTATATGAAATACATAGGCATACTTTGCAGTACATTTTCACACTGATTGCCTACTTCAATATTTTTGTGCTTTTAAATACAGTAACAAAATTGAGTACTTCTTCTATCACTGGAAAAAGGCTCATATTAGCGTATTCTGTCACAGTCTGACAAAGTTAAATCCTTAATCACTTTCATTCTTTAACAGATTATATCATTTCTGTAGCTCTCTCTCTCCTTCTTCCTCTGAAGATTGTCCTTGTATTGTCCGAAGTGCCATGACGCCATCTTGTGGTGGCTCATTCAAATAAACAGTACAGTTTATGTTGTTGCCTATCTAATTTGTGATTATCTTATTGTCAGTGATGCCCAGTGATTCTTCTAAAGTCTTGACTTTCTTAACTTAACAGAACAGAAACTAAAGGGAAAAACTGCAATGCAAAGAAAGACAAACAGGAGACAGCGAAAAGGTTAGAAAGAAAAGGGGAAAAATAAAGTCACCCATTTCGAGACGTCACGTCTGGAGTGCGCAGGCTTGAAAAGAGGACTCTGAATAATGGCTGTAGGTTTTTACCCTCAGTGTTTAGGAAGCAGTGCTTGGCACTAAATAAAAATAAGTCTTAAATTTGCAACCGTTTATGTAGCTGTATTGAAGCTAAGTGTCTAGTAGACTGTATTGTTAGCCGCTCATTCACTGTGTTCTATTGTATCTTCTCTGGCATCATCCTTGTCGAGATGAGATGTCTGCATACGATTTTGTCTGCTGTATTTGGACTTCTTGCTGCCACATTCTCTCCGCCATGGCGATGGTCGCAGGCCCAGACCACAACATGCATGTCAGACCACACAATGGCAGGCTAAACCCTGGGCTAACCCGACGCTAAGCTAGCGGAAGAGAAGTGGTGTCAGTCTAAACTCCGGGCGACAACAAGGTCTGGTAGGCTACAGTTTTAACAGAAGCTCTTCCTCTCGCCACCAGGAGATAGCTTATATTTGCGTCTTTAAATCTGGTTTACAAGAGCTAAATACAACTTTGCTGCGTTTTGATGGTCTGCAAAAACTAAAACCCAACTTAAAAATAGCAGATATTTAATTTATCCAACAGGTTTTATCTACATCTTTCATTATTGTGGAGTAGCCCGCCCAAACTTGATATTTATACCCATTATATTTGTCATCCTCATAATGGGTACTCAGGATATGAATAGGCATACAGTATGTAGTAAAAACATACTATTGCTTGACACGGGATAATGCAACTGATTGAAACTTTTTTGCTTCTTCAGGTGCCTGAGACATGGAGCAAAAGCCAGTGACAAATGAAATATCATCTGAAATTACACACCAGGCTCGAGGGCAAGCCCTGGATACCTCAAATCCCAAATGGACAACAAGTATATTATTGCCTGAAGAATGCTCTAATGGGAGTTCTGGAGTTGAGACTTTACACTGTCATGAGGACAGTGGAGGTGTTTTTACTGAGGAGGATCACTTTGCCATCAGCAATGATGGCATGTCAGAGTTAAGTGACATCTCACTGCCAGAGGTCTGTATATCGTCAAACACAAAGCTTGTAAAAGAAGAAATGAACTATGAGGTCCAGCAAGCCTATAGAATATTCAGTGAATTCCTCACGGAAAAACACAAAGTCATAACCAGCGCATTCTTGCATCCAATAATAAATGAGGATCAGGAAACCCAATATGGCTTTGGAGGGGTTCGTAGCAGATGTCCGGTTAATGTCAGGCAGTCCATGTGCTTACGCAGGATGGAAGAAAAGTTTGTTCATCAGGAATATGACACCATAACGGAGTTTGTTGCTGACTTCAGGCTAATGTTGGAGAACTGTTATCGCTACCGTGGAGTAGACCATTGGCTGTCGAAACAGGCACAGAAATTGGAAATAATGCTAGAGCAGAAGTTAACGCTTCTTTCCAGGTCAGTGATAATTTATTGTATTATAATATTGTTTACCCACGTACCAAAATTACATTACAAAATCAACATCTTTTGATATCTGTATCTATAAATACAGTCCAACTCCCTTTATCGTTCAGTACAGTGTTGAACGCAAATAAAAATAAAATTATATAATCAAATAATGCTATATTTTTCAGAAAATATGAAACTATGTTTAATGTTCTGATTTATATTGAGGAAATTATACTATATCTAATGCTCAGGAAATTGCGTGAAAAAACAAGTCTCGCCGTGACATCAAAAGGACAGTTTGGTGTCGGAGAGGAACAAGCTTCCCCATCTTCCACCAGGAGAAGATCAACTCGGAGTATAAAAACATTGTCAGTTGGTGGACATGAGTCTATCATGGTACAAACTCTGCGAGCAGAAGCCCAACAAAGGGCCAGGGAAGAGAAAAGGTGCGTAATAATTTCTGCAAATACTGGTGTGTATTATTATGCTCACTAGTATACTGTGTATACTAGTGAGTTTAATCTAGCAAAAGTAGAAAATGTATTTATTTTTCCCTCTTCACAGACAGCGTGAACTTGAGAAGAAAGAGGCAGAAGAAATCTCAGCCAAAGAGATCGATGAGTGGGAGCAGAACTTGTTATCTCAGGCTTCCCCTCACAATGTGGAGACTCTTTGGGAACTGCCAGCGATAGGACACTTCCTCTGTTTGGCTCAGACTGCTCTTAATCTCCCGGAGATAGTCTTTTTTGAGCTAGAGCGGTGTCTCCTGATGCCTCGCTGCAGCATTCTCCTGTCCAAAATTATGTCTTCCTTGCTCTGTCCACCACAGAGGAGGTCTTCGGCGCAACGTTGCCCAGTTTTGCCATACAGACGCTGGGAGTCTGAGCTCAGGCAAATAGTTAAGGGCTGGTATCAATCTGTTGGTTCATCCAATGATCAGTCAGCTCGGGCTGACCTGCTCGGTCTCTGCCACCAGTTTTTTACTGTCCTTGGGGAAAGTAGTCCTTTAGAGGCAAAGGCCTTTCACATGTTGCCCTTTTACCAGCGTGTATGGCTTCTAAAGGGCTTGTGTGACCATGTGTATGAAACACAGAAGAATGTACAAATAGCTGTTCTGGCCCAGCCCATTCATGAATGTAGGGAGTCCATTTTGGGTTATGATAGCAAAGAGAATGCATATATACACTTTCCACACTTTTGTGGCGCAGATCTGAGGATTTACTGTCAAAGTCCTTGTACACCCCCAAACATTCCCTTTCCTTCTGTTTTGGTGAAAAAGATTGAAATATTACACAAAATGGAGAAAGAGAGGCCTACAGACAAAAACACTTGTCAAGTTTACAGGAGTAATTTTAATGAGAAAACGGCTAAAGCTGATATGTACACAAATTGTGAGTTAGGAAGTACTGATGGAGAAGATGTGGACAGATGCCATTCTTGGATAAGAAAACCAAGGGAGGACATTCAAAGATCAGATGATGATGAATGTAGTCATGAATCTAAAGTTGAGCCACATACTTCACCAATTAAAAGACCTAGTAGGAAACATATTTTAATAGAGGAAACATCAGATCAGGAGTTTGATCTTAAATCTAAAAGACTCAAACATGATAGTTTGTGTCCATTACACAGAATTGAAACGATACACAAACGCTGCCTAAGTAATGAGGAGCATTGCTATACAGGAAGATCACCTGCAGGCTCAGTTACTGGGTTCCCATTTGAAAACCTAAGGATTGCAACAGGGAGTGTTGTACCAAGAGAAGACCAAAGACCATATTATCTAAACAAAATCACTCATGTTAAGCTTGAGCAGTGTCAATGCTGCTGCCGCTGCTCAGAACTTGAGGCACAATTGTCCTCTGAACATGCTGACACTTCTTGTGAGGAGAGAATGAATGACAAAATCCTGACTAAGAAAAAAAAGTGGGAAAAAAAGAAGGGAAGAGAACAGATGCCAAACATAAAACTTGGGCTGAAGCGGTCACATCCCGTAGATAAGAGGCTTCCTTGTGCCAAAACTCCCAAGCCTTCAGTGCCAAACCAGCGCACTGCTAGCAAGAGGAAAGTCGCGAAGAGAAAAGTAAAAGAAGGTAAGTAAAGCATTTCAAACAATTCAGTTATAATTATTTCATAGTGAAACATTATTTGTTGACAGGTAATACTCTCACTAAGAAAAAAAAAAAAGAACCACATGCTGGACCATCTTTTAAGGTAAACAATTATCAAATGATAATACAAATATCCACATTTATCTAACACTTTATTTTATGTTTATTTGTAGTTGATATGCACCAACATTGATGATTTGCGAGAGTTAATTAATAAGACGGAGGAAGAGCTTGATGTTCTAGAGAGAAAGAAAATGGTACTTTTTTCTATACAATCATGGCATTATTGCTTAATTTGTTTAAAGAAATAATAATAAAATCACTGATTTTAATATCATATGCAGAGTCAGTTGTATTGGAGAAGAGAAGGAGTCAAAGATCTTCACTGCACATTGGTCAGATTATTGAATGAGCTTACTCCCTGGGAACCTAAACTAATCAAAGCCTATCAAAGAAATAGGTATAAAATAATGTAATTTACAGCCCTATTGCTCAAACGGACATCTAATATCCAATGGTTGTGTCATGATCTGTTATTTAATTTAGGCTACGTTTAAAGAAGGAATTTGAGGACTTCAGAAGTCATCCAGAATTTAGAAACTTTGTACGTGAGAATTCCATTTCATCATCATCAGCGACATCCTCATCATCGGGTGATGAAGAAGGAGAACTGGGGTTTGATCAATGCCGTCAATCAGCACATGAAGATTCAGAGCACATCCTTCCCCGGGTACTTGGAGGTAATTCATTTAAGCTCTTAATGTTAATGAAAATGTGAACTAGTTTGACAATTTACTTCCTGGTTGGACATGGGCATCAAATGTGACATGCTTATAGTTAATTCAAAAACAGTTACATAGCATACTAAACAAGAGCCAAAAAATAGTTATCATTATCAATACTCCTGCATTTTGTTAGATCCATGTTTAAATGAGCTGACGAAAATGGGTTCCTTGCAAGCAAATTGTTCTTGCATTTTGGATGTACTTTTGTATATTGATACAGGGAACACATCCATTAATTTTAATGTAAAAGAGCTGCTTTATCACCTGCTGTTCAACATCTACAAGAGCAGCAAATGGAGACTTTAGGATATTTATTGTGTCAGCTCCAGACACAAAGAGATGAAGTAGTTTAACGGCCCAAATTTGTATAAATATCCAAGAATTCTGATGATGGGTGCAGGCTAAATGCTACTACTCTGCTAGTGCCGCCGGCTGTATTTTATACAGAACAATCCATTTACTATTCTGAGGTTACTCCTTGTTAACAACCTCCCTTATGGCTCAGTTGTACCTTGACTTGAAATGAGTTGTGCTTAAAATGCACACAAATTGCTTGGAAACATCTTTTAATAATCCCATTTAATAAACTTGAGTTTTCCCCCACTCCAGACCACGTCCCCTCCCGTGACTCGTTGTCGACTGTATCTGTAGATGAGAGGGATTTCTTTTTGAAGCAATACATTTCACTCTCTTTTTCGCCATTTCTTGACTCTAAACTTATATGGATATTTACCTCTGGTACTATCCAAAAAGTAATAATGATGATGAAAACCTTCATATGCACTTTAAGGCAATAGTGTACCTTCAGGTTGAAAACCCTCTGTACAGTATATCACCACTGAATCTGGGTACCTTAGCTATAGCAGCTTAGACCAGGGGTGGGCAAACTGCGGCCCGCGATGTGGCCCGTTTGTTTTTATAATCCGGCCTGCCAAACATGGCAAGTAATATTTAAAAAAAGATTTGCCCTTAGGCATCTGTCTGCACTTGTATCCTTAATAAATATGACGTGCCGGGAATTAAATAATAGATTCAAATAGCCTATTATTTGACAGAAAAGTTATATTTTATTTGATATTTAAATTTTTTTTAATACATTTTTTTTCACACCAATGATCGCGGGCCGGCCATCCGGCGCCCGTCGGGACCTGCTCACGCGGGCCCCCGGCGGGTTGCCCGCTACTTGCCTGGATTCAAATATGGCCCTCGGAGGAAAATAATTGCCCACCCCTGGCTTAGACATTCATTCTGCTTTCTGGCAATTGGCTTGAGAACCAAAACACACATTGTACAGGTACTTTATGGTGTGAGGGAGAAATAGTAAGAGCCAATATTTTATTTGAGCATGTTGACCACATATATGTATCGGGATACAAATTATTTTTTATAAGGCATTTTACACATATTATATTTTTTAAATCTCTTTTTGGCCCACCTGAGCCAACATTAAATATTTGAAGATCTCTAGTTGAATTACCATGTTTTTAAGACTGAATGTTTTCACTTTTTTCAGGATCTGTAAAGGATTTGTCCACTGAGCTGTCTGCAGATATTCCTGTTACTCACATAAGTTACAATCTTCAAAAAAGATCCCTGTCTACTACAAGTGTCAATTTGGATCACTCCCTTATAAATACATGTAAATCTGAAGAAAATCATCAAAGCGGGAAATCCGGTAATTCATACTCTGTGCAATCGCAAACCATTCCATTGTTAAAACCCAACTTCCTCCATACTGGAAGTCGACAACCCAAAAGCTACACACCTATCCCAACCCTACTGGCCAAAAGTGTTGGGAACAAAGTGACTCTAATGAAACAGCCAGCTGATCATCTAGAAATCGACAGTATTAATGGAGACGGTAAAGGAACTGTGGTCTCCACTGGCGACATAAATCTGTTAAAGTTGAACAGATCATCCAGTCCTCCACAGAATTTGCCGCAAAAACATGATGCGTTTCATACTGTTCATAAAGAATCGAATCATCTGGTCGGCGGCTCCAACTCTAAACTGAGATGTGAGGAAATAAAACCCCAGCAAGTGTGCACGTCCACCAATGTGACTGGTTTTACCATTCCTGTTCAGCAAGTGCCTCCCTCAAAAAATACTGGCCTGAGGGAGACTAGTTTATGTTCTAGTAATATTCTCCATTCCCTCAGGTCACAACCGAGTGTAATTAATAGCGATGGTCAAACTAGCACACCTCAGTGCACACTTAATAACATCACTTCTGCTCCTTCAAATCTTTCAAAGTCTACAGACTCTAAACAAGAACTTAAGACTGTGTGTATCAGAGAATCACAGTCAATTCTTGTTACAACTAGAGGAGGGAACACCGGGATTGTCCTAGTACAAAGGTCTTCTGATCACACTGGTGGGGCTTCCAAAAGTCCAATCATTACCATTTCACCCCAATTCCAAGCCTTTCTTGTTTCCAAAACTTCCCCTGTTTATTCTTCCAACACTTCTCAGTGTGACAAAATATCAACAGCAACTACTGGCTCAGCAGTCCAATCAGGGGCTGAAACACCCAGCATCAGTCAAGAAGTGAACAAGTATTTAAGTACTACAATGTGTCAAGGACTCACAAGTGGCTATACATCAACATCAAATCCTGGCAAACAGATATCTGCAGTGTCTTGTCCTCTAGCTGTGGTGAAAAATGTCAATCCATCTCTCAATAGCGTTATTACATCCCCAAGTCTGACAGCAGCAGACCTCATCAGCAAGCCTCGTCTCAATCAGACAAAGCAAGATAATGGATCACATATTTCAAAGTTAATTTTAATCAGTCCCTCTTCTCCTCATGATGTCAATGTTTCTTGTACCAAAACGCGTTCTACTTCGGTCAAGCACACTGCAAATTCATCTTTGATTTCTATACAAAGAAACAATACTGTCCAGAAGCAGGCTACAACCACAGGAGCCATACAACAAGTGATGGAAACTTCATCTGCTCCATCCAAACTTAGTATCCACACGAGCTCTGTCAACTCTGTCTCGATTGCCAAGAACAAGGGAGTTTTTGTAACCTCAGGTGTGTATCTTTATTTATTTCCTTTTGATTTGACATTGTACATTTTTGGTATGAAATAATACTAAAGCAAACCTCGGTTCATGGTGTTTTCTTATTTCTAATTCTACAGGAACATCTACAGATCCTATCCAGTTCCCGTGTCTGATTACCACCACCATTCCACAGAACACAGGATCTACTACCACATGCCGTGATACAGAACAAATGGTAACCACTACAACTCAAACTGTCTTCGCAAATTCAAATGTAATCTCAGTTGTTCCTGCTCCTACAACATTGCTTTCGAGCTTGAAGCACCTTGGCATTTCTTCCATAACGAGGAATTCTCAACCAAGAAATGTAACATGTCCTAGCACCAAGTCTTTGTCAGCAGAAAATCTTCAGAAAAAGCATGGGTTTTCAAACATAATGTGGTCCAGCAACTTAGAAGTTCAACCGGCAACATCACAAAGTACCATAAATCCAATATCTACTCTGGGCCTAAAACACATGTCTCTAAATAAAGCATCTATATCAAATGCAAGTGAGCATGTTGACAAAAACTCTTTATTGCCACTACTTTCTTTCACAAGACCTCAAGATGCAGTGCAACGGTCGACTACTACATCATCAGCAACTTCTCCTACAGGCTCAGTCCAACAGCAAGTGGTTATCAACACTTCAACACATCTAGCAGGCGGTACGCGTATTGTCCTAAATAATGCTCACTTTGTAGTCCCACCCCAAGGTTTATGTCCAGGCAGCCATGTTATTGTAATTTCAGGTCATGCACAAAAAGTGCCTATTACAAGTGTTAGAACGGAAGCAACTGTACCATTTCAGGAGGTGAACAAAGACCCCGTTTTCCTGCAGCCCTCAACTAGGCTGCCTGGTGTGCCAGCTATCGGATCTCCTTCTGTAGCATGCTCATCAGCTGTTGGTTGCACAGTACAAGCTACAATTCCCATAAGCTTAGTACCCAGACCAAATGGCCTAAACAACATGCTAGTTAATAAAATTGACTCAGTAGCAAACACTGTAAGACCTAAGGCCTCAGTCGTGTCCACTTCTCCAAATATAGTGCCTCTGGTTTCCACCGTGTTGGGTAATGCATCTACTACCACCGCAGCTTCAGTAGGTCTCGTTTTACCTCGTGAGTCACCACCAATATTGTCGTCTAATGTCTTAATCCAACCTATTAAAGCTGATCCTGCACAACTGCTAAACTTAGCAGCCATTTCGTCCTCACAAGGCTTGATGTCTCCCACTCAGATGTTAAAAGGTCTTTCTGAAAAATCACTAGCTGCAGCAGTACCATCTCAGCATCCCACCATGAGAGTGGCATCCATTTACAGTTCTACATCAACAGCATTACTGCACATGGGACTCGGCAGCGTGTCATTTCAAAAGCAGGAGCATCCAGTCTCAACAACTGCATTGTCAACTCAAAGTGCCCCTCCAGTTATGAGCCCTGGGACGCAGACACTGCCATGTTCTGGGGGGCAGAATCCAGACCACCGTCAAACAGCAGCACATGCAACACTGCAGCTCACTCACTCCCTTACAGAGAAAGTACCACCCATTTTCCTGGCATTGTGACCAATCCTGCAATGGAAAAGCACTTACAACAGACTTCATTCTTGGAGATACAAAACTGTGTAAAGTCAAAGCTACTTCTGAGCCCTGATGGTGCAGTTCTGAGTACAGTTCAGTGCAAGGTCAAGCCCACTTTGCCAGAAACACGAGGTGGACTCTTAATTCCCACTACTGCACTTCAGGCAGAGGATTTGCTCTTACAACCTTCACACGTGAATTTGAAATTTGACAATTAAATGAATTGTGCTGTTGCACCTTATTCTTACCAGGAGTGCCATCTTTAGCTTATTCTGCCTTAGTTTAAACTTTTCTGCTTTGATTTTTTATTGATCAACAAAATACAATGTAAAACAGTTTATTGTCAAAAGTGAACAGTAGAAGACTGAAAACATTGTGTTTTTACTGTGTTTTGTGTAGCTTTTGAAATGGAATGGGCTGCATTTGTTCTAAGGCCACAATTTCAGTACTTTTTTAATCAGCACAAACCACACTACACATAATCGTAGTTCCTTTGTAGATTCCTTTGTAGGACATTTTAATGAATCATTTCCCTCTATCTACTGTTAGACACTCATTTTGTAATGTACTACATTGAAATTAAATGTTTTCTCTAGTTTATTTTATTACATTTATTTAAGGAATATTTGTTACATTTTCATTGGAGAAATGTGGAATGGAAATGTGCATGAAAATAAAACACTGTCACCAAAAGTGGAATAGTTCTTTTCCCTAAGGGAAATTTATGAATAACATAAAATGAAGTCTGTTGAATGAAGGGTAATAGTTTTGACAACTAAAAGATGTAGTCTTTTGAAAACGAATGCCCTTAAGCAAGAAGTCCTTCAAGGGGAGTATGGAGGAGGCAGAGTTCCAGAGGAGATCTTTTCATAAGCAGGAGGAGCATTTGGAACCTAGAGAAAAGTGAGAAACATGTTTGTGTTACTCCACCTAGCTGAATAAAAGTGTAAAATATTGTTTGTAGACAATATGCCTGGGAACTGTACAATAGTCAGTAATCAGATTTAGCCACATAACGTGACAATTGTCAAATACTGGCATGAATGTTTAGTAGAACTGTTTGTTGGAATAGAATTTTACTCCAAAACAAAATCCTCCGAGACTAGTGTTGACACAATACTAAAATGTCAGAATAATGCACATTGACAACACATCTCACATTCAACACAAAATAAACTTAATAGTTTATTTAATATTACCATGTGGTCTTCTAGCAGTGTTTATAAAGGGGCAGATACCTTTCTAATCATATTCAGGAAAATAATATGTGTCTAGACTAAACTTAAAGCCATAACTATAAAACCCTGTGTTATTTAATTTGCCTGGGTGACGAGGGAATTGAATTGACATGTTACAATTATAGAATGTTATCTAAAGAAAGGAATGGGTAAATATTAAGATGATTAAGTGCTGGCCTCCAGCGCTTTGCTCACAGTCACAATAACCTCTTTCTTTTATTACATAATTCTTGACAGTGGGTACATTTACACGTTCAGAAGAAAAAAATGATGATTAGAATAATCAGATAAATTTGTTGTGCGTTTATATGCACAAAAGAAATGTAGACAAAGTATCGGTATGTGAACAACCTGAAATAAATTTGATTACTCCCATCTGTTGACTGTTTACATCACATTTCGGTAATCTTATAACTCCAGAAATCAGATAATGATAATTTTTTTGTTGTGCATGTAAATGTAGCCAGTGTTGTGCTGCCTGAATCCTGCACTGAAAAGCTGCCCACTGAAGTGCATAGTCAATAATACAACAATAATACAATGAATGGAATTTAAATAAAGATATGGAACCAGATCTCACCGCGTTTCTGAAGCTGCCAAAGTCGGTCAGAGCCATCTTGTTTTCTCCTGATGTTCCTGGTTCTGCGTACGCTCTTGTAAAACCTGGTGATCCTGATCCTGTGCTCTGTTGTTAGAAGTTTATTGACAGACATATTTATATAGAGTAAAGCATAAAGTAATACAATTTAAGAAATAAATGTAATCTTACTCTAAGTAGTTTGTAACCACTCCTCTTTTTAAAGTACCAGCATCCCAGAATAAGAAGAGCGGCCAGAATGATCACGAGCAGAGTAATGCATACAGCCCTGCGAAGACAATGTAATAGCACAATAAGAAAATGAGAAATACAGACGCATTCATTAAGATGCTTGAAAGGGACACACTCCTCAGCTCTGACAAATCCTCCCCTGCCACTGGCAAAATAGATGTTGAAATCTCCACGAGGCATCCCGTTGGTTCGGTTACACCTCATCAAGTCTGAGAAATAAAATCCAGATCATTATTCCACTTTTACCATATTCACAATTGAATTAAGTGAAATAGGGTCCAATAAATGTTAAGATAATATAAAGAAGATTAGGCACAGAAGTATTATTTACAGCTGTTATATGGACAGAAAATATTGCAACAGGGATTATTGACATTATGTCACAGTGTTGAATTTGAATTATAAAAAGCTGAATGACACATGTTAGTGACAGCAGCAGAAGGAAAGACCTGTGAAACGTCTCCTTCCCACAGCAAGGGTGGATCAGTCTGTCACTGAAGCTGCTCTCCAGAGCGGACAGAGTGTCCTGCAGGGGGTGAGACTCATGGTCCAGCATAGATGTGTTTAGCCCCTTAGACCCTTCTGTCCCCCAGCTCTAGAGTCCAGAGCTGACTCTGGCTCTTCCTGTTCAGTGCGTCTGTGTTATGAGTCCAGTCCAGTTTGTGGTTCAGATGAACACTCAGGTACTTGTATGAGTCCACTCTCTCAATGTCCCTTCCCTGGATGTGAGGGGGCAGCAGAGTGGTGTCTGCGGAAGTCCACCACAATCTCCATCACCATCTTCCCTGCGTTGATGAGGAGTCCTGCGCCAGTCCTCTATACTCCGCATCGTCCGTGATGACACTGATGATGGCAGAGTGGTCAGAGAACTTCTGCAGGACACAGCTGTCCATGTGGTTTCTGAGGTCTGCAGTGTAGAGGGTGAAGAGAAAGGGTGCGAGGACAGTGCCCTGGGGCACCCCCACACTGCAGGTCCTGGTATCAGACACACAGTCCCGGGCTCTCACAAACTGGGGTCGGTCTGTGAGATTGTCCAGGATCCACTCTGCCAGGTCATACTCCACACCAGCCGTCTCCAGCTTGTCCCTCACAGGCACTTTTGGCCTTTTTTCACCACCACATACAATGTTAAATATTAATCTGGATTAAACCAGGACTAAAGTAGATCCCTATAGGCTAAATCATTACACTCGCTAGGCCTATATAAAACCAATAATAGATTATGATAAGATGACTTTTATATGACAGGCCTAATTCAATTAGTATAATTTGTTTAGAGTAGATCAGATGGTTGCTGGGTTGTCAGGTCAATTGTATACAATAATTATCTGGCACCTGCTGCTGTGTTTAAAAAAACAATATCAAAATCGCCCCCTATAATTTTTAAAGGGCATTCCACACAGTTGTAAAATCCTGCCACACAGAGCTTTAAGATTGAACAAAACTGAAGAACTACTTACCAAGCAGAACAATAATTCAGTTGCAGAGATCCTCTTGCTTTGAACGTTTCTGTAGAAAAGACCAGGTCCGGGGAGCACTGTGGTCCACGCACTGTTCAAATATCTTTCCTCGGTATCTGAAGAATGGGCAAAAACTCCTCATGACCGTCACGGGTTGGGGCTCATGGTTAAACCCATTGAAGCAGCGTAATTAGCGTGAAGCCCCGGGGCCTTGAACCGAGCACCGCAGTCCACTCGTGGGTCTGCGGGAGTCAGCTGCTTCAGTCTTTACATGAAGTGAGACTTAAACATGATGAACAGGCTTTTGGCCCCTCACCTGGTTCTTCAGAGGGCAATAGAGGCTCAAATCAGTTGTGTCAATTCGATTATTTTCCATGGGGAGAAACTGGAGTGAATTGAGACACTTTATTTTACAAAACAATTGAAAATCTGATGATAAAATAAAACACTCTTGGTCTAATATGTTCCTCAACTGTTTGTATTAAAACTATTCTGAGAAATTGGCGCTTTAAATTTTTTTCTTTTTTGGCTCGATTTACCCCTGGAGCGTTTGGTTGAGCGACGCCTTGGGGTAAGTTTGAACACAAATAAGGCTCTTGTGAACTCGGACACCCCAAAGAACAAGTCAAACGGAAGTGCAAATGTTTTTTAAAAATATGTTTTTGGGAATAACATGTACCAAAACTGTTATGTTTAATGAAATAGCTTATCAACATTGGGCAAACAAATTGGCTGTTTTCCAGTTTTCTTTGATTTCCCCATGGACTAATGATGTTGTTTCCTTAAGCTAAACATCCTTCTGCTCATATGCACTTTTCTGTAGCACAGACTAATTCTATTTTTGGGGATTTTTTTTTTGTGTGTGGGTGTTTTTCGTAAATAGTAAAAACAGTGGTTGAGCTATATTTTGAATAAAATAAAAAGTCTTGCAATGGATCAGCTTTGAATCAAATCCTCTTTAAGCTTGCGGGCTAAACCCAGCTTTCTCCTTGGATGGTCAGTCGGGTTGGTTGTCTAATTGCGTTGTAATTGTTTCCACAGTGGACACACAGGGTGGGCTCATCTTGCCTGATAAACCATCTGATTAACTCTCTACTCTCTATGTTTTTGTTTTGGCAAAAGCTCCTCAACAGCATCATGTTGTAGTAATCTGTTGATATAAATGTAGAGGATTCAACATGGATGAATTTCATACCTCATTAATACATTCCAGTTATTGCTCACATTCAGAGAGGTCTAACACATGTATTGATTGGCATGTCATGTATTTTAAAACGTCATGTTTTTTGTTTTTTTTGTCACTATAAGTTTCAAGATTTATTTAATTGTCTGATATCTATAGCGTGACAACCAGTCGAATCTTCTACAAAATAATCAAATATGTTGAGTGAAGGCCTGAAAGGTTGTTTTTCAGTGAGTCCACTAGAGGGAACCCTAGTCTTCTAGTGTGATGTTGTGGCACCAGCTACAGTTGTATGTCTGTGTTTAAGTACTGCCTAGAAAACTACTACTGTGTGGGATTTTATGTTCTGCAATTATTATTATTATTGTCTAAATGTGTGACACCGAACCAACCAAGTCAACAACCAAATCAAGCAAACGGAAAAGGCAAATTAGCAATGCATGAGGGACGAATGATTGAAATAAAACTGTGGTCACTGTATAAATGTGCAGTGTTTGTTTTCACCCATAGCAGAGTGGGCGTGTATCCTCTGTCTACCAAAGTAGTCTGATCTGCATATGTTTCATTCACACACTTGAAATTGTACTGTATATCTGTGACAATGTGTCCATTTGAACAGTGGCTTTAGATGGTTTGACTGCAAGAGAGATTGAAATAATGGGTTCAATAGTTTAGGTTTAATGTAGTCTATTATCTACATCAGCCTAGCAGAAAAATGCAAGCGACGTGGTGGCTTTTAATGATTTCAAATGATCTTCTGGACTGGAAAGTTCTCCTCCAGACCTGAGCTTGATAGTTGTGGGTTTCAGCTTCTTGTTTACAGGTAATATTGGGGGACTTCTGCTCATTCAAAAGATATCATAGTTATTTTCAAATTGTTAATTATTTCTACGGGCTGGTGCTAGATTTTTATCACTACAAAACTATGTTTTCATGTTTTATGTTTAGTTATTTTCTCTCTCTCTCTCTCTTTAATTACACTTTTGTCTTTGCTAGGTTTTTAGATAAAATAATGCTTTAGGTAAAGAACTTTTTATTTTCTTGATAGCCCTCGTGCTGTCTTCGGATCTGGATATCCCCCCTCCCTTCACAACATTAGCTCTCCATAGTCTATGGTTGTGTACTGTTGTAGTCTATGGTTGTGTACTGTTGTAGTCTATGGTTGTGTACTGTTGTGGTCTATGGTTGTGTACTGTTGTAGTCTATGGTTGTGTACTGTTGTAGTCTATGGTTGTGTACTGTTGTAGTCTATGGTTGTGTACTGTTGTAGTCTATGGTTGTGTACTGTTGTAGTCTATGGTTGTGTACTGTTGTAGTCTATAACAGTACACAACTATAGACTACAACACTTGTGTACTCTTGTAGTCTATGGTTGTGTACTGTTGTAGTCTATGGTTGTGTACTGTTGTAGTCTATGGTTGTGTACTGTTGTGGTCTATGGTTGTGTACTGTTGTAGTCTATGGTTGTGTACTGTTGTAGTCTATGGTTGTGTACTGTTGTAGTCTATGGTTGTGTACTGTTGTAGTCTATAACAGTACACAACTATAGACTACAACACTTGTGTACTCTTGTAGTCTATGGTTGTGTACTGTTGTAGTCTATGGTTGTGTACTGTTGTAGTCTATGGTTGTGTACTGTTGTAGTCTATGGTTGTGTACTGTTGTGGTCTATGGTTGTGTACTGTTGTAGTCTATGGTTGTGTACTGTTGTAGTCTATGGTTGTGTACTGTTGTAGTCTATGGTTGTGTACTGTTGTAGTCTATGGTTGTGTACTGTTGTAGTCTATAACAGTACACAACTATAGACTACAACACTTGTGTACTCTTGTAGTCTATGGTTGTGTACTGTTGTAGTCTATGGTTGTGTACTGTTGTAGTCTATGGTTGTGTACTGTTGTGGTCTATGGTTGTGTACTGTTGTAGTCTATGGTTGTGTACTGTTGTAGTCTATGGTTGTGTACTGTTGTAGTCTATGGTTGTGTACTGTTGTAGTCTATGGTTGTGTACTGTTGTAGTCTATGGTTGTGTACTGTTGTAGTCTATAACAGTACACAACTATAGACTACAACACTTGTGTACTCTTGTAGTCTATGGTTGTGTACTGTTGTAGTCTATGGTTGTGTACTGTTGTAGTCTATGGTTGTGTACTGTTGTAGTCTATGGTTGTGTACTGTTGTAGTCTGTGGTTGTGTACTGTTGTAGTGTTGTAGTCTATGGTTGTGTACTGTTGTGGTCTATGGTTGTGTACTGTTGTAGTCTATGGTTGTGTACTGTTGTAGTCTATGGTTGTGTACTGTTGTAGTCTATGGTTGTGTACTGTTGTGGTCTATGGTTGTGTACTGTTGTAGTCTATGGTTGTGTACTGTTGTAGTCTATGGTTGTGTGCTGTTGTAGTCTATGGTTGTGTACTGTTGTAGTCTATGTTTGTGTACTAGTCTATGGTTGTGTACTGTTGTAGTCTATGGTTGTGTACTGTTGTAGTCTATGGTTGTGTACTGTTGTAGTCTATGGTTGTGTACTAGTCTATGGTTGTGTACTGTTGTGGTCTATGGTTGTGTACTGTTGTAGTCTGTGGTTGTGTACTGTTGTAGTCTATGGTTGTGTGTTGTTGTAGTCTATGGTTGTGTACTGTTGTGGTCTATGGTTGTGTTCTGTTGTAGTCTATGGTTGTGTACTGTTGTGGTCTATGGTTGTGTACTGTTGTAGTCTATGTTTGTGCACTGTTGTAGACTATGTTTGTGTTCTAGTCTATGGTTGTGTACTGTTGTAGTCTATGGTTGTGTACTGTTGTAGTCTATGATTGTGTACTGTTGTAGTCTATGGTTGTGTACTGTTGTAGTCTATGTTTGTGTACTAGTCTATGGTTGTGTACTGTTGTAGTCTATGATTGTGTACTGTTGTAGTCTATGGTTGTGTACTGTTGTAGTCTATGGTTGTGTACTGTTGTAGTCTATGGTTGTGTACTGTTGTAGTCTATGGTTGTGTACTGTTGTAGTCTATGTTTGTGTACTAGTCTATGGTTGTGTACTGTTGTAGTCTATGGTTGTGTACTGTTGTAGTCTATGATTGTGTACTGTTGTAGTCTATGGTTGTGTACTGTTGTAGTCTATGTTTGTGTACTAGTCTATGGTTGTGTACTGTTGTAGTCTATGGTTGTGTACTGTTGTAGTCTATGGTTGTCTACTGTTGTAGTCTACTGTTGTAGTCTATGGTTGTGTACTGTTGTAGTCTATGGTTGTGTACTACTCTATGGTTGTGTACTGTTGTAGTCTATGGTTGTGTACTATTGTAGTCTATGGTTGTGTACTGTTGTAGTCTGTGGTTGTGTACTGTTGTAGTCTATGGTTGTGTACTGTTGTAGTCTATGGTTGTGTACTGTTGTAGTCTATGGTTGTGTACTGTTGTAGTCTATGGTTGTGTACTGTTGTAGTCTGTGGTTGTGTACCGTTGTAGTCTATGTTTGTGTACTAGTCTATCGTTGTGTACTGTTATAGTCTATGGTTGTGTACTGTTGTGGTCTATGGTTGTGTACTGTTGTAGTCTATGGTTGTGTACTGTTGTAGTCTATGGTTGTGTACTGTTGTGGTCTATGGTTGTGTACTGTTGTAGTCTGTGGTTGTGTACTGTTGTAGTCTGTGGTTGTGTACTGTTGTAGTCTATGGTTGTGTACTACTCTATGGTTGTGTACTGTTGTAGTCTATGGTTGTGTACTACTCTATGGTTGTGTACTGTTGTAGTCTATGGTTGTGTACTGTTGTAGTCTGTGGTTGTGTACTGTTGTAGTCTATGGTTGTGTACTAGTCTATGGTTGTGTACTAGTCTATCGTTGTGTACTGTTATAGTCTATGGTTGTGTACTGTTGTAGTCTATGGTTGTGTACTGTTGTAGTCTATGGTTGTGTACTGTTGTAGTCTATGGTTGTGTACTGTTGTGGTCTATGGTTGTGTACTGTTGTAGTCTGTGGTTGTGTACTGTTGTAGTCTGTGGTTGTGTACTGTTGTAGTCTATGGTTGTGTACTACTCTATGGTTGTGTACTGTTGTAGTCTATGGTTGTGTACTACTCTATGGTTGTGTACTGTTGTAGTCTATGGTTGTGTACTGTTGTAGTCTATGGTTGTGTACTGTTGTGGTCTATGGTTGTGTACTGTTGTAGTCTATGGTTGTGTACTGTTGTAGTCTATGGTTGTGTACTGTTGTGGTCTATGGTTGTGTACTGTTGTAGTCTATGTTTGTGTACTGTTGTAGTCTATGGTTGTGTACTGTTGTGGTCTATGGTTGTGTACTGTTGTAGTCTGTGGTTGTGTACTATTGTAGTCTATGGTTGTGTACTGTTGTAGTCTGTGGTTGTGTACTGTTGTAGTCTATGGTTGTGTACTGTTGTAGTCTATGGTTGTGTACTGTTGTAGTCTATGGTTGTGTACTGTTGTGGTCTATGGTTGTGTACTGTTGTAGTCTGTGGTTGTGTACTGTTGTAGTCTATGGTTGTGTACTGTTGCAGTCTGTGGTTGTGTACTGTTGCAGTCTATGGTTGTGTACTGTTGTGGTCTATGGTTGTGTACTGTTGTAGTCTGTGGTTGTGTACTGTTGTAGTCTGTGGTTGTGTACTGTTGTAGTCTATGGTTGTGTACTGTTGTAGTCTATGTTTGTGTACTGTTGTAGTCTGTGGTTGTGTACTGTTGTAGTCTGTGGTTGTGTACTGATGTAGTCTATGGTTGTGTACTGTTGTGGTCTATGGTTGTGTACTGTTGTAGTCAATGGTTGTGTACTGTTGTAGTCTGTGGTTGTGTACTGTTGTAGTCTATGGTTGTGTACTGTTGTAGTCTATGGTTGTGTACTGTTGTGGTCTATGGTTGTGTACTGTTGTAGTCTATGGTTGTGTACTGTTGTGGTCTATGGTTGTGTACTGTTGTAGTCTGTGGTTGTGTACTGATGTAGTCTATGGTTGTGTACTGTTGTAGTCTGTGGTTGTGTACTGTTGTAGTCTATGGTTGTGTACTGTTGTAGTCTATGGTTGTGTACTGTTGTGGTCTGTGGTTGTGTACTGTTGTAGTCTGTGGTTGTGTACTGTTGTAGTCTGTGGTTGTGTACTGTTGTAGTCTGTGGTTGTGTACTGTTGTAGTCTATGGTTGTGTACTAGTCTATGGTTGTGTACTAGTCTTATGGTTGTGTACTAGTCTATGGTTGTGTACTGTGGACGGGGGGACGCAGAGGGAGCTCTTCTTTTCCAGCTGCCATCCTACTCCTGCTCCTCCCCCTCTCCTCCTCCAGAGCCACTTCTCTTTCTCATCACATCCCGAGGTAAATAACACACATTCAACAATAACAATCGCTTTTTGTCCCTATCGTTTTCACCGAGACCTTTGCCTGTTTTGTCCCGGACATCACCTCGCACTTGCCGACCAGCCAGAGCTTAGCCCGAGCGATAGTAATCATTTGTGATGGGGTCTTTGCTTTGTACCCCTGCTTTCCTGGCGTCGGGTCGGGGTTACGCTTCCTTAGGCAAGTCCGAGGTGTACTTTGTCAGATATAGATAAGGTTAGCATTGCCGTAGCCGATGTAAACTTATAATACAAGACAGTATATTACACATGTGTTTAGCAGGAGCGGTTCAGTGTGAACGATTGGCTTTGATACAGTTGCAATGATGCTAGCTAGAGCAACTTAAACCGATACCTAGCCAGTTAGCATAGCTTTATCTCCAGTTGTTGCTAGCTGGCTAACAACGAACTGATTGTGGTTTACCTTCACACTACATATTTCGCGACCTGATCGTATCGGTAAACTAGTAATACCTTAGTAATAATGTGCTATGATTGGTGCAATGCCGGGGTAATACATTCATAACCTGTCGAATTATTAATTACAGCAAGAAATACAGGAAAGACATTGATTGGGATGTTGTTGTGCTTTATTTGCCTCTGTTAGGGCTGGTTTCGTTTGTTCAGTCGTGTTATTTTGGTAACAGATCAGCTGTGACCATGGGAGTTTGTCATGAAAAGGCGATCATGATACGTGAAACTGATTTAGCCACCTTTTCAATGTAATGTTGTTGTTAATATGGCAGCAAAGCAGCGTTAGCTTCATAGTCAAGAATAATTGGTGAAGAAGGGCATATTTGAACAGAATAGTATAACAATCATTACCTTTCATAGCCATGGAATTGCATGATTTCTATATATTACAATACATATATATTATATTGCCACTTTTGTCATTATTGGAAAACGTTAATTACTTTGTGCTTTTATTATTATTAGGAAATGTGAATTACTTTGACCCCTACTATTTTCCAGGCCATGTTTTTTCTTTTTGATTTATTTTCTTTTTAGGGATGTAACAATAACCAATGTGGTGTATTGTATAGTCTCACAATAATATTGTGTGCACTCACAATTTAGTAAATTATGCATTGTTTTGTTGCAGCGCAGCTAAAGACACAGAAGGAACTACATAGACCATGATCCTTTGCTCCACTTCAGTGCAGACAACATGAATAAATAACTGTTATTAAGCACAGTTTGTATGGTAATTCATTGGAATATGACAGTAATGATTCACGTCAAAGAGTTGTCAAGGAAAAAGTATAATTTCAATTATTCTATTCTCACAATATTGCAAAAAACAGTGTACATGAAATTAATTATGCCATAAAACTGTACTGTGCAAGTTGCATATTGTTACATCCCTTCTTATAAGCAGACACAACCTTTATATTTTGCTGCTTTAAATATAGCTCATGCAAGTGTTTTGTTTTCTAGGATTTCGGAGATGTGAGGAATAGGAAGAGTGTTATTGAACAGCTTGGCTTTAGACACTGTCTCTTGACCTCATCTTCAGCATGAATGGTGATATGCCTCATGTTCCCATCACTACTCTTGCTGGAATTGCTAGTTTGACAGACTGTAAGTTACAATTAATCAATGTGGCATTTTTTAAATCTAAATAAAAATCATCAACTTGAAATAAAACTTTGTATATATTTTGTCTCCCTTTAGTGCTGAACCAGCTACCGTTGCCTTCTCCACTTCCTGCCACAACTGCTAAAGGTCTTCTGTACAGCAGTAGGATTTCCGAAGAGGTGAACAATTTGCTGGTGTGTCGGGATGAGAATTTGGTGACTCAGCTGGTCCACAGTCTTAACCAGGTCTCTACTGAACACATGTAAGTATTTTTGATGGTATCATATGTATTTGATTTCTTAAGAATATATTGATTAAAGGTATTTTTCTTGTAGTGAATTGAAGGACAATCTGGGCAATGATGAACCAGAAGGGGAAATGCCTTTGCTGCTGCAAACCTTGCTGTCGAGGAACCCCAAAATCTTCAGGGATAAAAGTATGCCTTCCCAGAACGAGGTTTGGGGTGGTAAGGAGGTTCCAAGCATGTTCAGTTGTCTATTACTGACATGAGCACGGGGATGGTTTAAAACAGATACTGATAGCATGTTTTGTGATTTTTAGCAGAGTTGAAAGTGCTTTCCTTGTATCTGTCTGAATGCAATAGATTAATCATCACCTATAAGTACAATTGAATACTTATTACAAGTACTATTGAACAATAATTAACTAAAATGTATAACATTGTTGCTGCATAAAAGGAATAGTGGGTTGACTTACATTGAAATATTTAGCTAAGTAACCTGCTTTATTTTTCGATTCTATGAAGGTGTTAGGCAACCATCTTTGATTCAGCAGTACAAAGTTACTCAGAATCAAGTTCACGGCAGTCCTGCTTCTAACTATCAGCAAACCTCTGTTCCCCCAAGTCCTTCAGGGTAAGACACCTATAATATTTAGGAATGAGATGCACATTTAGAGTTGCTTATGAAGACTTTCTCATTTATCTTTTTCAGATGTTTTACACCACAACAGTCCGGGTCCGGTGCAAGATTCCTTACCAAGCAGAACAGTCCCATATCTAGTCCCTACACCCCACAGAGTCCTGATGACTATTTGCAATATAATCCTCCTAGTTATTCTCAACACCAACAAGCGCAACATGGTGAGTTGCAACTTTTTTATCTAGCACACATCTTAACTTAACTTGGATACTTCTGATAACATTATACTAGTCATGAGTAGTTGTAAATTATACATTGTTGTTTTTGTTTTCTTGTGTTCAATACATTTTTTCTGTTTTCATAGCTGCCGGGATGAGAAGTATCCATGACGACAAGGTCTCTGGACAGCTATCAAATAACTCCAATCACAATGCACGAGTTGGTTCCAATGACAACTACAT
Source organism: Eucyclogobius newberryi (assembly GCF_026437365.1). Classification (NCBI taxonomy): domain Eukaryota; kingdom Metazoa; phylum Chordata; class Actinopteri; order Gobiiformes; family Gobiidae; genus Eucyclogobius; species Eucyclogobius newberryi. The sequence continues at coordinate 42,481,902 of NW_027315834.1, read as the reverse complement.
GAACATGACTCAGAGATTAGGGAATGAGGTAAGTTAGAAAACTTTGCACCTTAATCAGACCTCAGTTGATAAAGAGACTTGTATTAAAAAAAAATGTCTTGTAATCATCAGGAAAATGGCTCCTCAATGAAAGGTGCATCGTTTTCTGTAGGATCTCCAAATTCTTCATGTTCTCCTGCGGGACATGAAGAGACAACAAAACGTAACTTACAACTAAACCGATATTGTAATTGTTGACAACGCTTTCAAGTAGATTTACCTATTTCTATTTCTACAGGGTCAAGGGTCATTATACAGTCACCCAATGATCTACCAGACAAGCATCTAACGTCAGTGGAGTACAAAAAGAAACATAAAGAAAGGAACAAAGAGGAATGTGAACAAATTGACAAAAATGCTTTGTATGACATAGTAAGCTCACCAGTGAAGGACTCTTCTAGGCTAACTTTAAAATTGAGTCGAGTACGATCTTCAGACTCTGACCACTCTGGAGAAATGCCCGCTGTAGAAAATGCCAATCACGTGGATACTAGCGTAGTGAAAGATATGCCATCAAGGACAACCCAAGAGCCTTCACAGAAGTCAGAAGCTGAGGAGCAGACAAACTGTCATCCGCCTGTCCAACACAATGCAAAGGACACTGGTGTTGTTAATTCATCTGTGTGTGATGAAACTGAGACAGATGCACTTTCAGAGTCTGAGAGAGTAGAACATGAGTCATCATTTGAGAAAGAACGCTGGAATAAAGATGTTCAGGATAAAGGTGAAGACATACATTTTCTTTTTTTAAATTGCAGTGTGAACTTTGCTAACTGAATGCAATTATTTCCTTGTAGACAAACCACTGAAGAAACGAAAACAGGACTCTTATCCTCAGAAACCTGGAGTTGGGGGCATTTCGGAAGCGGGTGATGGCCAGAAGGGTAACCGTAGTAGCAAACTGACACTCAGAAAAACGGTTGCTACAAATAATGGTACGAGTCGACCTGCTTTGATGGTCAGTATTGATCTTGAGCAAGCTGGCCTAGGAAAAGTACAGCCTGTGGTGGTCTTGGAACCTCGAGAAGTTTGTGAAGATCACCTAAAACGCCTCAAATCCAAGACAGAAGAAAAGGGAAACAAAGTGGTTGAAAACCAAGCCGTCATAAAACAGCATACAGATAACTCTGGAAAGTCTGATTCTCATAAGAACAATCAGGAAATCCAGAAGGAACCTAAACAGCAAGATGTCACAAATGACAGCAGCACAGAACACAATGAGAAGGAAACACCACGTCCGAAACACAAACAAACTGTAGAATCTACTTTGAAAGAGGAAAGAAACAACAGCAGCCATGCCAAGATCCCTGATAGTCAAAAAATCAGTAACAGCACAAAAAATAATACCACCCCTGAAACGGATAAGGAAAAGAACAGACACAAGGAAAAAGACAAAGACCGAAGTAAAAGTGTGGAAAAAAATAGAGACAGTAATAAGGACAAACTCAGAAGCAGGGAACCGAGCAAGGATAAAAGAGACCAGAATACAAACGATGAGCGGAGTAAAACAAGAGAAGACAAGGAAAAGAGTCTTAACAAGGACAGGGACCGGAACAAGGGTCAACAGCAAGAAAAAGACCAAGATGTCATTAAAGACCGGATTAGAAATCAGGTTAAAGAGGTGAACACAGAAAAGAGCCAGAAAAAAGACCAAGACCCGGATAAAGACGCAAAACAGAAAAGGGTTAAAGAGTCTGACCGGGACAAAAGACAAGAGAAGGTCCAAGACTTGGAAAAAAATAAAAATCGACACAAGGACCAAGAACGAGAAAAAGCCAAAACCCAAGAAAAAATCCAGGATCCTAGTAAAAATGTGCAACACAGTAAGGATAAAGAGAGGACCAAGGAGAAAATCCAAGCAAAGGGCCAAGACCAAGAAAAAGATCAGAAGCACACTAAGGGTAAAGAGCGGATAAAGGACAAAACCCAAGCAAAGGAGCCAGATCATAAAAAAGACCGACATCGAAACAGGGACAGAGACCGAGACACTGAAAAGATTCAGGAAAAAAATAAAGAGCAAGACAAAGACAGGAGGCGCAGTAAGGATAAAGAGAAAGATCAAGAGAAAAATCGAGAAAAAGACAGAGAGCGCGGCAAAGGCTGTGGAGAAAATGAACATGAGAGAGAGGGAGAGAAGAAGCACAGACTGACGCAATATGAAGAAAACCATAATAGACAAACTGGTGACCAGCATCCAAAACTGGACCACCCGAAAACAAAGCAAGATGGAAGTAAAAAATCAACTGACCTCAATAGACGACCAAAGACAGAAAATACCTCTGCTGCTAACAAGGAAGACCGAAAGAGTGGTGGTCAGACAGATAAACAGACTTCAGAAACCAAGGCTAGTGAGTTTCCCTCATACCTCTTGGGTGGCAGTGGAACAAGTTTAAAAAACTTTGTCATTCCAAAACTGAAACGAGATGAAAGTATTAAATGTGTTGATGTGCTGATTGAACCTAAAGTGAGGCTGGAAAGAGTGTCGTTGATTAAGAATCTAGCTAAAGCAGCTAAGCCTGTAATTGTGGTTAAGAGACTCAGTATTGATGAAATAAAACATATCATTAAGGAAAGACGGAATGCCCGTTCATCCAGGGACTGGTCTTCCAAATCAGGTAAAGAATGGTACATAGATGTAACTTAAATTTAAATACCCTTGCTCAACCGCTGCTTTTGTCTTTACAGAAATGTCTTCAAAAAAGCGTAGACACAGTGCACCGGGTAAGAAACCCAAGTATGTGGTGTCTGACTCTGAAAAGTCGGAAGAAGACAGTGAAGACTCTGATGACGAGGGTAAGAATTGTATTTTGTATTATTTATGAAAATTAGTTTGCCTGTAGGTGTAAGTTGTGTTAAATATTGCTTTATTTGTTTTTTCAGTTGTGAGAAAAAAATGTAAGAAAGACTATGACAAGTCCTGGAAATTTGAGGAGAAAAGAGGCCGGTCTTCAAGTGGCCGCAATCGAGGTAGAAGTCAGACAGATTCAGATGAAAGTTCTCCACCTCCAAGCCTGACCGCTGGTAACGCTCGCTGTAGTTTATGCATTCATTTGGTTCCTAGATTTAATTGATCTTTTATTCACAAAATGTATGTTTTTTCATAAAGTTGCAAGAAAATTGAGCAAAAAAGAGAAGCATAAAAATAGAAAGTCAAGTGAGCCCAAGCAAACAGTTGAAGGTAACAAGCATTCCTTTTGTAAAATATACATTTTCTCTCTTTTTTGTAATCAATAATGGGTCTTTTTTGTTTTCAACAGAAATGATGGATTCAACCACATTCAAGAGATTTACAGCCGCACTGGATGGCATACTAGACAACCTCGAAGATGTAGATTTTACTGCCACAGGTAAAGTAAATTAAAACAAATTATATGAATTAATTGACAGCACTATTTAAAAAATAAACAAATTAACAAGAAACATTTTAACACTTTAATGCAGATGATGATGATGATGAAATACCTCAGGAACTCTTGCTTGGACAGCATCAGTTGAGTGAGCTTAGCAGTGACTCTGCTAAGATTAAAACTATGGGTATTTTCAACAAGGTAAGGGAAAGAACAGCTATTTATTTATTTAGTGTCACAGTAAAGGAGATAAATAACCTATCTTGATTTTGCAGATTCCCACTGAAAGACTAGTGAAAGTTTTGAATATTCTAGAGAAGAACATCCAGGACAGTGTCAAACTTTCAACATTAATGCATTACGTAAGTAATATAATATTATTTTTTCTGTGCAGTTGTGTTGTTAGATGTTGTCAGTCATTGTCATTGTTGTCATTGTTGTCAGTGTAATGTTATAATGTATTCTAGGATAATGATTCTATGGATGAAGAGAAACTTTGGCGGGACCTCATCATGGAGCGAGTGACCAGATCTGCTGATGCCTGTCTCACTGCCCTCAACATTATGACATCTCCACACATGCCCAAAGCAGTTTACATCGAGGACGTCATTGAGAGAGTGTTGCAGTACACCAAGTTCCACTTGCTGAATTCTCTTTACCCTCAATATGACCCACTTTATAGAGGGGATCCTCATGGAGGTCAGCATTATCTATAAATTAATACATTTTCCATACCTTGTTGAACATTGTCTTTTAACAGCATTCTGCGATAAATGCGTATGTATGTATATTTTTATTATTTTATTTTCCAATATCTAATGTAGGCGGGGTCTACAGTTCAAAATCCAAAAGAGCAAAGTGTTCCAGCTCTAAACAGAAGGTGGTAGTAAAGCTCTACAATAAAGTTTGTGATGTTGTGAGCAATATGTCAGAGCTCCTTGAGATTCAGCTCCTCACAGACACCACAATTCTTCAGGTAGGACCTCACATTTGGTTTTACCTCAAAAAAACATTTTGATGTTTGATTCTAGTGACTTTGTGTGTGGACAATAAAGGATTATCTCATCTTTATTTTACTTGATATTCTAATCAGGTGTCTACTTTGGGCATTACCCCTTTCTTTGTGGAGAATGTCAGTGAGTTGCAGTTATGTGCCATCACACTTGTGACAGCGGTATGTAATACATTCATTCATTTGATGCATTGCCTCTTCTTGACCTTGTGCCTTTTTGTATTATTTATGATACAGCCACGTCTTTCATTATGCGTTTAATTACAGTAATTCTATATTTTTAGGTCTTTTCACGTTATGAGAAACACAGACAGCTGATTCTTGAAGAGATTTTCACCTCCCTGGCAAGACTGCCTACCAGTAAACGCAGCCTCAGGAATTTTAGGTGATTCATAATTCAAAGGTCAAGTGGTTTTGTTTTCATGTAAACAATTGTTTATGAGACATAATTTACTCCCAGGTTAACCAGTGACTCGGATGGTGAATATGTTTACATCCAAATGGTCTCGGCCCTTGTCCTGCAGCTCATCCAGTGTGTGGTACAATTACCGTCTGAACAAGATGGAGAGGAAGAACACAGAAAGAAGGTACTTTATAAAATATACATTTTCTCTTACCACGTTATTATAATTTTAAAATGTATATGCTTTGATAGGTTGATAAAGATGTCCTAATCACAAACGCTTATGAAACAGCTATGAGGACTGCTCAGAATTTTCTATCAGTTTTTCTTAAAAAGTAAGTGGACTTCTATTGACACATTCTTAAAGTTTACACATTTTTAAAAAGTCTGTATTTTTCCCAGGTGTGGAAGTAAGCAGGGTGAGGAAGACTACAGACCTTTGTTTGAGAACTTTGTCCATGACTTGCTCTCCACTATTAACAGGCCTGAGTGGCCTGCAGCTGAACTGCTGCTCAGCTTACTGGGACGATTGTTGGTCAGTACCATGGTTTTAATGTTTATTCATTAAAAGACAGTGCTAACTCTCCTTGATTCCTTCACTTCAGGTTCACCAGTTTAGTAACAAGCAAACAGAAATGGCACTCAGGGTGGCATCGCTGGATTACCTTGGCACTGTGGCCTCTCGCCTTCGCAAAGATGCCGTCACAAGCAAAATGGATCAAAAAGTCATTGACCGCATCCTGAAGGAGGTAATTTCATATCAATGAATCAATGTGGAGTGTAAAGTTTTACTGTACATTAAATGATATTGACTGATTGGTTGGATTTCTGCAGACACCAGGCAGTGATGAGGTCCAGCAGCTCCAGAAGGCTTTGCTTGACTATATTGATGACAACGTGGAGACAGACACGTCTTTACTGGTACGTTTATGCCATCAAACATGGCTCAGTATGTTCTTAGTGTTTGTCTTAATGACATATTGTATTGTTATCATTTGTTACAGTTTGCAAGGAACTTTTACATTGCTCAGTGGTATAGAGACGTAACAAGTGAGGCAGAAAAGGCTGTGAAATCTCAAAACGAGAGAGATGAGGACTCAAAGTATTATTCCACGGAGGTTGAATCAACGGAGGAAATAATGCACAAAGCAGAGGCCAGGAAGAAGTTTCTCCGTAAAGTTATAAAGACGTCACCATCTTATTTTAATTCTTTAAGGTACGTGGCAAAAAAAACAACCAAAAAAACATGTGTAATATAATTACAATTTAAAATAATAGGTAATAATAGTAAGTGTGTTCTACATTTTTCAGGATGAATTCAGATGTAGTGGACTATGAAGACTGCAATCTCGTCGTCAGATATTTGGCCTCCATGAGGCCTTTTGCACAGAGTTTTGATATATATTTATCACAGGTAATTTAACACACACACACACACTGACAAACAAAGTGTATGAATACACCGGAATCAAAAAATAAATCATATTTTTACATTATATTACAGTTTCAGGTCCTAGGGCTGCAGCAACTATTCAGAACAATAACAATTGTGACTAGTTGACTATTAAAATAACTGTAAATGTATTTTGATAACCTTTATTGTTATCTGGATTGTACAGTCTTTAAAACGCGCACACACACAAATATTAAATATATTAAATTATAATGTCAAAAATATTTTTTTGTAACACTTTTTTTGTAAATATATATATGTCACAATTTTTCCACCTTACTAAAATTAGTTAGTTGCAGCACATGCTTAGTTTGTTACTTTTGAAATGAATTAACCAATTCTCGTCACTTTCCTTTCTGACAGATTTTACGGGTGTTGGGTGAGAGTGCGATAGCCGTCCGAACAAAAGCTATGAAATGTCTCTCTGAAGTAGTAGCTGCCGATCCAAGTATTTTGGGCAGAGTATGTAAACATTTTTTACAGTAATAAGATGGAGATTCTGTGTCCACAGATGTAATGTCCTTGTTTGTGCTGTAGGTGGATATGCAGCGTGGGGTCCACTGTCGCCTTATGGACAACTCCACCAGTGTTCGAGAGGCAGCAGTGGAGTTACTCGGACGCTTTGTGCTCAGTCGCCCAGAACTTATTGAGCAGTACTATGATATGCTTATTGAAAGAATATTGGTAATTATTGCTTTTCTTATTTTGTATAACTATTGGTCCCAAATATTGGACTGAATGTGGCCATAATCTGTGTGTGCCATAAAAAACGCACAGTGATTAATTTGGCCCTAAAAAGTTCACGCTGGGTTCAGAAGGTCAACAGAGGTTAATATACTTGAGCTGCACTGCCACCTGCAGACTGGCTAATGTACTGCAGTAGCAACAACAACAACAACTACAACAATTTTAACTGTGTTTTGACCCCCTACATATTATTTTTATTGTATTTCACAATCTCACTGAAGTATGTTTAACTTTATCTCCTATTGAACAGGATACAGGCATAAGTGTCCGGAAGAGGGTCATCAAAATCCTGAGGGACATTTGCCTTGAACTGCCAGACTTCCACAAGATCACTGAGATGTGTGTCAAGATGATCCGTAGAGTTAATGATGAAGAGGGCATCAAGGTTTTTATTTCATTTTATATTGTTATTAATTTTTGGGATTTCAGATTTTTCTAGCGTACTGTTGGACTAATGCAAACTCAAATGTTTTGAACAGAAACTGGTCAATGAAACGTTTCAGAAAATTTGGTTTACTCCAACACCGGGTCATGATAAAGAAGCAATGACCCGCAAGATTCTCAACATTACAGATGTGGTAAATAGATATAAAGATGCATTCCTTGTTTTTCATTCATGCTTTCCATACTAAATCATAATACTGTATTTCAGGTGTTGGCCTGTAAAGACACTGGCTATGACTGGTTTGAGCAACTTCTTCAAAATGTAAGTTTACTTTATTGTGCTCCGCTTTGTGCCGTAGCTCATGATGTAATGTGTACTTTTATATAGCTATTTAAGACGGAAGAAAATGCGTCCTACAAACCTGCCAAAAAGGCCTGTACTCAGCTGGTGGACAGTCTTGTTGAGCACATCCTGACATATGAGGAGTCTCTCGCAGGTAGATCATTTTTGTGATCATTTTGACAACAGCTTGTGGTTTCTTTGTTAATATGAAGTGTGTGTTGTTGTTGTTTTAAGAGGACAAAGGGGTGAGCTCCGGGCGCCTTGTTGCGTGCATAACGACGCTCTTCTTATTCAGCAAGATTCGACCGCAGTTAATGGTTAAACATTCCATGACAATGCAGCCATACTTGACAACGAAGTGCAATGTAAGTAATCACTGATGCTCTTATACAGTTCTGTGACGACTGTATTATCACTAAACATGATTATTGTTTGTTTAGACTCAGAATGATTTCATGCTCATTTGTAATGTGGCCAAAATCCTGGAGCTTGTGGTGCCTCTGTTGGACAGTCCCAGTGAAGCCTTCCTCACTACGCTTGAAGAAGATTTGATGAAGCTCATCATTAAATATGGCATGACGGTGAGTCTGGTTCAGTTGTCGACTCTCGTTCATCCAGATATTGTGTCTCATTTGTATGTTTGGCTCAGGTTGTCCAACACAGTGTGAGTTGTCTTGGCGCCGTTGTGAACAAAGTCACCCACAACTACAAGTTTGTCTGGGCTTGTTTCAATCGCTTCTATGGTAAGGCTTGTTTTAACAGGGAACTTTTCTTCATTAAGACACAAAAAGAGAAAAAGACACATTCATCTTGTACCTTTCTGAAGGAGCTTTGGCGAAACTGAAAACCCAACACCAGGAGGATCCCACCAGTCCTACTCTGGTTAACAACAAACCCACCCTCCTGCGCTCACTGTTCACTGTCGGGGCTCTCTGTCGACATTTTGACTTCGACCTGGAAGAGTTCAAGGGTGCCACCAAGGTAAAATGCACTGTTCTTTCACTGTTGTCTGCACCTTTCTCTGTATAGTTTCTACAGTTTTGTCTCATTTCATTCAGATTGTAATCAAAGACAAGGTTCTGGAGCTGCTGATGTACTTCACCAATCATCAAGATGAGGAAGTGCAGATTAAGGCACTCATTGGACTAGGTAGAGATTCAAACACAAGGGATGAAGACCATTTAATATGAAAATATCCATCTAAATGAATTACTGTCATGTCTTTTTATTTAAAGGCTTCCAGTTCATCATGTACCCAGAGTTGATGTTTGTGCAAGATGTGAAGGTCTTGTACAACAACGCTCTGTCCGAAGAAAGTGTTTCGGTCAGTTTAAAGATACAGGTGTTAAAGAACCTCCAGTCGTACCTTCAGGAAGAGGACTCTCGGATGCAGGAGGCTGACCGTGAATGTGCGTTTTACAAGTTTTATATCCTAAATCAACTTTAAAGAGCTTTAAACCTCGTTACATCAGTGTTTCCTCATCATTTGTTTTCTCAAAGTGGTATTTTGATTCATGCTTGATGTCTCCACCCCCTATTCCCGCCCACATCCCTGCACTTTGCTATTATAATGAAAAATTAAGACTCCGAGTGACACACAGAGGGTTCTAAAATGTCCCGTAGCCACTTTTCAAAAATAAAAGCCTGTAAATGACTATCTGCTGCTTATTACAGTGAAATGTCACTATGAAGAAACTTGAAGTCAATGGATCTGTTTATATTCCACTTCTCTAACTGTATCGTTCTGATCTTTTGGCATAACTAGGGAAGAAGACAGAGAAACAGGAGGATCTGAAGGAAATGGGGGACGTCTCCTCAGGCATGAGCAGCTCTATAATGCAGATTTACCTAAAGCAAGTGTTGGAGTCCTTCTTCCACACTCAGTCCACTGTGCGCCATTACGGCCTTAATGTGATCACACTAACTCTGGGGCAGGGGCTCATACACCCTGTGCAGGTAATTAAACCATCTCTGATGCCAAATCTTAGTCGTTTTTGTCACTCTTGCTGCTGCTGATTGATACTGTGTTTTAGTGTGTGCCATACTTGATTGCTATGGGAACAGACCCCGAGCCAACCATGAAAAACAAGGCAGACAACCAGTTGGTGGAGATCGACAAGAAATACTCAGGTTTCATCCATGTAAGTGATCTTTCAATTACTAATGGAGCTCCATGCACATATTATTACAATAAAAAACGTCTTGCCCTTTTCCCTCCAGATGAAAGCTGTCGCTGGTTTGAAGATGTCTTATCAAGTGCAACAGGCCATTGTTGAATCAAAAACTGCCGTGGTTCGAGGTTTTCGCCCTGATGACAAAGACGCGGCGCTGTGCTCTCACCTCTACACATTGGTCCGAGGAAACCGACAACACAGACGAGCTTTCCTCATATCGTTGCTCAACCTGTTCGACGACAGCTCTGTGAGTTGACTCTTGTGGAACTATTAATGTGTCCTCTCACAGTTAAAAATGATAAACGTTTGTGTCCTACAGAAAACAGAAGTCAACATGGTGCTGTTTGTAGCAGACAACTTGGCCTGCTTTCCGTACCAGACTCAAGATGAGCCATTGTTTATCATGCACCATATTGATATTACTCTATCTGTGTCTGGAAGCAATCTACTGCAGTCCTTTAAAGAGGTAACACTTTCTTTTGCAATTTAACCTGTCAAATCAGATACTCATGTGTGATTTATTTGGCCAGTCTTTACGAAAAGAGCCAATACCTCGACCAAAAAATACAAAGAAGAAGGAGAAGAAGAAAAAGAAACACAAAAAGAGAAAGTGTAACTCTGAAGATGAAGATGACAGCAGTGAAGAAAGCAGCAGCAGCAGCAGCAGCAGCAGCAGCAGCTCCAGCAGCAGTAGTGAAGAGGAGGTGGTGGTGGTGGTCCGCAAGAAAACCAAGTCTGCGGATTCAGACTCAGATTTGGACGACGAGGATGCAGTTTTGGACCGTCTGCCTGACAATCCCGGGCCTTTGCTGGACTTTGCCAGCGCCTCGCAGGGTGTTCTGCTGTTGCTGATGCTAAAACAGCATTTAAAGAATCTCTATGGCTTCTCTGACAGGTAAAAGATAAGCTTGCATTTATATTTTCAAATGGTAACTTACAGAACTTGCTTATTTTTTATCATTGCAGCAAAATCCAGAAATACTCACCAACGGAGCCGGCCAAAGTCTATGACAAGGCAGTGAACAGAAAGTCCAGGGTGCATTTTAACCCTCGCCAAACACTGGATTTCCTAAAGTCCGACCTAGCTAACACAAATCTCACCCATGAATCCAAGAAAAATATTGTGAAGCAATTCTTAGATGTAAGCATCACAAGAGTTTTGCTTTATTTCAATATGATTTATGGTATTTGTGTAATATTGTATGAATATTAAGTAATGCGCACACACACGTCAATGAAGATGCTGTAACTGATCATCTTATCTTCTAGTTCAAGTTACTGATGGAACATTTGGACCGTGAAGAGGAGGAAGAGGATGGTGAAGCTAATACCAATGCCAAAAATAAAGTAATTACTTCCCTGCTTAAAGGCCCAAAACGACAAAGCAACAACCATCATACTGAAGCAGCTCCAATAGAGACGAGTGATGAAGACAGCGAGGATGAGAGTCCTCCTGCGGTAAGCTTTATTGTTTTGTTTTTATCAATTCATAAACCCATTTTTGATGGAACTGTTAAACAAGACATTTTACTTCACAGAGGAAGCCAAAAAAAGGCGGTGATTCAGCTGAGGATTCAGGTCAGAAGAATGATAGTGTGGAGGCTATGGACATCATTGCCACTTTCTGTCCCAAATACAAAGACAGGCCACAGATTGCCAGGGTTGTTGAGAAAAACAGAACAGGCTACAGTATACACTGGATGACGGGAACTTATTCTGGGTCTTGGTCGGTTGCAAAGAAAAAGTATGGTCGCAAAAAGGTGCCTTGGGTTGACACTGTCAAAGAATCAGACATTATTTACAAGAAAATCAATTTGACAAGTGGACAAAAGCTCTCAAACAAAGTGGTACACGCGCTTCGGGCGCTTTATGCTACCAAGGATGCGTCAAAGAAAAAATGACTCCAACAATGTTAACTATGCTGTAGAGAAAATGTAAGAAGCCGTGGCAGTATGGTAACTTGGAGCTGTTGAAAACAAGACTGATGTAAATGTTAAAGATAAGAGGCATACCATAAGAAGGAAATGTTTAGGAAAACATTGTATGGGGGTTCCTTCGCTGTTGTGCAGCAACTCTGGTTTTGATTTTTACTCCCACTGTATCATAGTTTAAAACCTGTTTATATCTGAACATAATTCTGTAAAAAATAAGTGAATGTTGGAAGTTAGTGTATTCATGCTGTTCTTAATAAAGTGTTTTTGGAGTTAAAACTAGCAGACGATCTTTTATTTACAAGAGTGCAAACTATTGCCATTTTTGTTTTTTGTTTGTTTCTGGATTTATGTCATTGATTTAAAACTAAGCAGTATGTGCCAATATACGGGGGAATTTACTGTTTTTAAATGTATATTTTGATGTTATATAGAAAATGCGGAAACATTTTCCCCTGTATCTTTGAAGTCAATACTGCAATAAACCATCCCTATGCCTTTGTTATGTGTTGATTATTACGTCACTTTCATTTGTGACCGTATGGGGGCAGCACGTGCGAATGTCTAGAGAAATAAAAACAATGAAGAAGAAGCTACCCGGAAGTAGCTCTCCGGCGTTGTTGTGCGTGCGCGTGAGATTGGCGGGCAACTGAATTAAAGTTTTTACTACTTTTTTTCTTTCTGGATCGACGACAGAACTTCCCATAGACATTGTCAGCCAGCCGTCTTTCAGAGGGTATTCTACACAGAAACCATACTATGGATAGAGCTAAAGAGCCTGTTAGCATTTAGTTAGCTTGTGTTTGGACCAGAACTATTCTGCTGCCAAACCACATAGACTGAACCTCAATCCCGCTGTGTAATATGAATACTTATATTATTAATTATTTAAGAAAAAAACGTTGATTGTCTTGACATCTTATTTCATGTGTGAGTGCAGTGATAAATCAATTTATCTGAGCCATGCCGTCCAGTGTTGGAGGCTTGAGCCCCGCGGCCGCCGCAGATGCGCTGGAAAACGCCGCACGACTAATGGACAAACACCTGCAGGAGGACCGCTACTTCCCCGACCTGTGCGAGCTGCTTGGCGTGCCCGCACACAGTATGTAAACACTCTGGGAACTGACCGCGGAGAGCTATTCAGCTACTCGTAACCGTTTACATGTTTATGTATAATGAATGAAAGTTTGAAGTATTTTGTCTCCTCTGTTTCAGACATGGCCTCTCTCTCTGGAGTGTCGGACATGGATTATCCTCTGCAAGGGCAGGGTCTGCTCAGTGTGCCAAACCTGCCTGAGCTCAGTGCTGTTCGCAGGGTCCCTCTTCCCCCGGAACTGGTGGAGCAGTTCAGCCGTATCCTTTTTCTATTTATTCATATTTTAATTATGGCCGCGGCGCGGTCAAATAGCCCAGCAGTTTTAGGAGCCGTCTGTAGACACTCCCTTTGATATCATTTTGAGTTGACTGTTCTTAACTTTTCCAAAGATATGCAGTGTAACTGTATGATGGGGGTTTTTCCTGAAATGTCAAGGGCATGGCTCACTATTGATAATGACATCTTTATGTGGAATTATGAAGATGGGTAAGTGCGTTTTATTATTCACAAACACTGTTCGAAAATTAGTTGGAGAGCCAGATTTCTCTTAACCAATAGCTTAATTCAGTCTTTGACTTTTTTGCAGAGGAGATGTTGCCTATTTTGATGGCCTCATTGAAACCATATTAGCAGTGGGTTTAGTAAAACCTAAACCAGGTGTGTGTACACAGTCAATAATGAAAACACAATATCTGATGCATAATATCATGCTCTTGTTTGCTTTTCTACCAGGAATTCTGCAACCACACATTCATTATTTGTTGGTGTTGGCCACATCTGTGGATGTCGTTATTCTGGGGCTCAGTTTTCCCAAGAGCCAGGGTGGTAAGTAACGATAGTGTTAGCTGGACACAATTCTGGTCCATCATTATGACTGACAAATCTCAAAAAATCTGTCGAGCTATTTTAATCCTCAACTGGGGCTTTTTAAAAGAAAAAAAATCAATTCACTCTCTCGCTATAAAGCCATGTTATTGTGTTGCAGATGTAAAATAGGAATTTATAGAGTGACTTTTATAGACTGTTATAGAGTGATTATTAGTTCTTGTTTAAGTATTATAGAAACCCGTTTTTTCTTCTACTACTTTTTTTTTAAATTTTTTTATGGCGGTTGGTATCCCAAGTGTTACATTACCGCCAGACTTTATTCTTTAGACTTTATTCTTCAGAAGCGCACGAGTTCCAAGCCCACAAATTCTTCCGGGTGAGGGAATGTTGGTGATTGGTGACATCATCGTCGCAGCAACAACAGAATATGGCCATGGATTACGCAGTGGCTTCTTGCATTTTTTTAAAAGTCAGTGGTGGCAGCTCAGAAACAGGACTATATTCAATGATTGCGTCACTGCAGAGCATGCAGACACACTCCACTGTTCAATATTCAGCGCTTTTGTGCATTTACATTTACGTATCTGCAGTACACACTGACACGTGCACGGCATTATGTCATTTTGATATCCTATATAAAACTAAAGGCAATAGTTTGATTTTCAACCCGTTTGAGTGACGGACTGCCTGCAGAATTTTCCTTCACAGCTGAAAAAAACATCTGTTAATTTATCCTCTGCTGTCAATCCCTCGTTCATCTAAGAGTGCATATTAAAGGTTTCAAACTTGTGACTGAACTGTGGCCTGTTTTCTTTTTGATCTATAGGCCTGAATGACAGCATGTCAGGAGGAATGCAGTTGCTTCCAGACCCACTGTTTTCGATCCCCACCGATAACATCTACATCCTCTCCATCACTTCCACTGACTTGGGCCGCATCTTTATGGCAGGAAAAGATGGCTGCCTTTATGAGATTGCCTACCAAGCAGAAGCAGGGTGGCTGACGCAGCGCTGTAGAAAAATAAACCATTCAAAGAGTACACTGTCCTTTCTCGTTCCCTCAGTGCTCCAGTTCTCGTTTTCTGAAGATGGTACAAACATAAACGGCACTTTATTCCTTTTTTGAATTGTAATTGGGGGTTAAATTGTATCTTTGCTTTGTCTCCTACAGATCCTATTGTGCAGATTGCAATTGACAATTCTCGAAATGTCCTCTTCACTCGTTCTGAGAAGGGAGTTTTGCAGGCATGTTTTGCATAGTTTTTTTGATCTAAAATCATACATTTGCTTAACTGCTTCTTATTGTTTCAGGTGTATGACCTTGGTGCTGATGGCCAAGGCATGAGTCGTGTGGCAACAATGTCCCAGAATGCCATTGTGGCAGCAGCTGGTAATATTGCCAGGTATGTTTCTTCTATTTATTAGTTGTGTGTGTGTGGTGTGTAAATCCTGTTCGAGCTACAGTATGGTTTAAGGCAAGATTTGGGTTTATTCAGGTGAATGTTTGGCAATGTTCAGGCAAGGATCTGTTCTTAAGAAATAAATGTTAGTGAATAAAATTATCCTCTTGACATAGCAAGGGAACATAACATAAGTTGTTTGTTTTTGCTCACAGAACAATTGATCGCTCAGTCTTCAAGCCTATTGTTCAGATTTCTGTGATAACCAGATCGGAGTCATCAGACTGCCATCTGCTGGCGGTAACTCATGCAGGTAATTATAAACATTGTTTTCTAGATTTGCCAGGGATGAGTGATATGGCAAAAGGAATTGGTCTGCTATATTTATTTTGTTCACCTCGTATTGATCATTTTAGAGTTTTTGAATCGGTTGAATTCTTATTATAACCAATAGAATATGGCTTTTAGTAGCAGTATAAGTAGAAAGACCTGTCAATTAAATAAAGCCAAAGACTCATCGAGCTCATTCAGGCCAGTCAAAGCATTAAGAGTTGATGCGGCGGAGAGAGTTTGCCATGGTGCTGGGAGAAAACTTTTATACATTTTAAAACATATCTCATTTTGGCTTTGTAGGCGTGCGTCTATACTTCACTACGGCACCGTTTGCCCCTGCACTCCATAAACACCTTCCAGTTCGGCCTAGTTTGCTGTCTCTGGTCCACGTCCGTCTTCCACCAGGCTTTTCGGCTTCTTCAACTCTTCAGAAACCCTTGAAAGTTCACAAGGCTCTCCACAGCAAAGGTAATAACATGGTCGGCGCTTGCAAAAGTCCCTCAATTACCGATATGTCCCTCATACAATCCTTTTTTTATTTTTTGCAGGTGTTTTGCTAATGGCTGCTTCTGAAACCGAAGACAGTGACATTTTATGGTGCATCAACCACGACTCCTTTCCTTTTAAAAAGCCACTTATGGAGACTCAGGTGTGTGATTGATCTTTCTTTATTCTCTACAACTGAACACTAATATTATAATATTTATTGCAGATGATTTCTAATGTAGATGGTCATTCCTGGGCTCTCTGTGCCATAAATGACGAAAGACCGACCAAGATTTCCACTCCTTTAAACAAGGATCAAATCCCCATCACTGATGCCCCTGTGGTTGTTCAGCAGCACAATGTCTCGCCGCAAAAATTCATCCTTCTTTCAGCCAAGGTGAATCCTCCAATGCAAACGATCATTTTCCAATCATCTTAACAGTTTGGCTGATGGCAGGCTTTCTGATTTTTGTAGGGGAGTCACATTTTTCAGAAACTACGTCCTGTGGATCAGCTGCGCCACCTTCTGGTCAGCTGCGTTGGAGGAGAAAGTGAAGAGATTGAGAGATTCTTCAAGCTTCACAGGGTAAAAATTTTGCCATTCCCTGTAACAAATATAATTTGAGACATTAGTTGTAACTAAAACCTTTTCAGGAAGAACAGGCTTGTGCCACGTCCTTGATCTTGTCGTGCTCCACGGCCGCATGTGATCGAGAGGTGTCACAATGGGCAACGAGAGCTTTCTTCAGGTTAGAGCTGTTCCAATCTATTTTTGTGGACCAATATTTTATTTATAAATAACTTAAATTTCAATTGTCATAAGATATGGAGGAGAGTCGCAGATGAGGTTTCCTGCAGCCTTGACCAACGCCAGCACTGTGGGACCACTCATGAGCTCTCCAGCACCAGGTCTCAGTCTCAAAACTCATCTAATATAGACTTTACTTATTTGCAACATTATAAATGTAGAATTTGATATTTCAGGTATTATTCCCCCAGCGTTAGCCACTCCATTCACACCAATGCCATCTGCCACTGCACCAATGACTCCGATGTCTGCTGGACCAGAGGTGATTTTCTCTGGAAAACATAATGGCATCTGCGTCTATTTTGCTCGCATTCTTGGGTTGGTGATAATTGATTCTTAAAATGTTTTTGGCTAACTTATTGCAGAGGTTTAAGTAATTATGTGTTTTTGGTTTGTCCTTATTTTAACAGAAATATATGGGATGGAAGCATTGCTGTTGAGAAAATGATAAGTAAAGGAATCCAGAACGTTGTTATTGTAAGTATAATAGATTACGATTGGTGTTGTAATGGGCCTAGATGTGTTGGATTTGAATAAATTATTGCTTCTTCAGCTGGAAAGCAGTGTTAGCTCCTTTGACCTGGAGGCTGTGCTTCAGGAGCTCTATGGCCTGCGAGAATTTCTAGATAAAAACTCTCAGTTTAATCCATCCTCTCTTGATGCCGTGAGGTAAGAAGAAATGAGATCCATTGTAACTGTTTTGTTGAACTGTGAGACTCTGTAATCCTAATCAGTGAATAATTTTGAATCCAGACTTTAATCAACATCTGTTTTCCTTGTAACTTTTAGCTCCCCAGCCAATTTGCAGCAGAGGCTGCTGGGATTTATGCGACCTGATGGTGCCAACTCTCAGCAGGTTCAGCAAGAACTCCAGAGAAAATATCACAGTGAGTTACTGCTTCACACTCACCTTTTTTTTTTTATGCGCATGGATCTTTAAACATAAGATATGTCCTTTTGTATTATAGCCAAGGCTCAGCTTTATGAGAAGGTGTCGCTGCAGGGCATCCAACAGTTGGTACATCGCTCCTACCAGACATTGGCCCTGTGGAAGCTTCTGTGTGATCATCAGTTTAGCCTCATTATGTCTGAGCTGCCCAAGGTGACTGGCATTTCAGCCCCAGGTCAATCTTTGTCTGGGGTCTTTTATTCACTTTACAATTTCTGACTTCTAGGATATTCAGGAACATATGAAAGGAGTGAGTTTTAAAGATGTCGTGATCCGAGGGAAGGAGCTTCCTGGAGCCCTCATCACAGCCCTCATTAATGTCTACATCAAAGATAATGCCTCTGTGGAGGCTATTAGCACTCACCTGCGGGACATCTGCCCTCTGCTGTACGGCAGCGACGACAGCATATGCTCCAAGGTTCATTACAACATTTTAGCTCTAAATTTTATACTATGCATTTTGATTACTATTGTTATAGAAATGTTCATAATGGTGTAGAATAAGATTCAGTTGAAGTCATCTGGACTCTACTTCCATCCAAGAGTCATTCTCAATCTGCGAATTGAATCTGGGACTCGGATATTAATCCTACTGGGCCCTCCTGTTAAAGGGAGTGATTGGTTTCACTTAAAAATACCCTCTTAGTTTACTACCAGCCCTGTAATGCGCTCACATTCTATTGTAAACTGACTTTCGCTCCCTCCTCCCTGAGTACCTGATGAGCATCAGAATGCCCTGGGCGTCTCCCACTCCAGCGTTTCAAGACACTATTATTCACGACCGGAAGGTTGGACCTTAAACCTCCATGTCTATTTGAGGATGTTTTTTCTTTAACAAAGATTGCCTCTTTAACTCCTTTCAAACCATCTTTTCTCCCTGCTTAGAATCTTCACCTCACTGTCTTCGAAACAGTGATTTGTGGCTTTACAATGAAGATGCACTGCACTCTGTGGTTCTGAATTTGTATGTCTTCTGTGTTTATACAGCTTCTTGTGAAGTGGCTGTAAAGTCTCACCTGTAAGGCTCTTTACAATTTTCTTCACTGCATCGGATAGAATAAACAAAGAGGGTATTTTCAAGTGAAACCAAATCACTTTAACAGGAGGGCCCGCCCAGAGGGCAGGGCTTACTCAGAATAGGATAAATATTAGTTCCCAGACTCGATTCGCAGATTGAGAATGACTCTTAGATGGGAGTCGAAACGTCGAGATAACTACAACTGAATGTTTTTCTATAACTGAACACTCGACCCGACCTGTTCTAAATGGCATTTTCCACAGTGTAGTTCATATTTGTTGCTTGGTCTTTCTCTCAGGCAAATGAGTTGCTCCAGAGTTCAAGGCAGATCCAGAGTAAGGCAGAGAAGGAGAGAACGCTCAGGGAGTCTCTGCGGCTCTACCAGCAGATCAGCCAGCACACAGACTTGTCTTTGGTCTGCTCCCAGTACAGACAAGGTGCCCAAAACCTCTGCTGCCTTTATTTACGACGTTTGCTTTGCAGTCTCTGCTAATTCAGTTTTGTTTTGATGGCAGTTCGTTTCTATGAGGGTGTCCTGGAGTTGTGCCTCACATCTGCAGATCGGAAAGATCCACAAAGACTTGGTCCTCACTTCTACAAAAATGGGGAGCCAGAGGACGACAAAGTGGGCCAACAGGCTTTTCAGGAAAGGTAAATCGTACATGTCAGAGAATGAATGCCAAAGAGAACCATAAAATGGTCATTCCATATAATCTTTTATGTTTTTAGACTTTTATGTTACAAGTGCATCACAGATACCATGCAGGAGCTGGTGAACCAGAGCCAAGCGGCTCCACAGTCTCCAAGTGTTCCCAAGCAACCAGGACCCCCTGTCATGACCTCTGACCCCAACATGCTTAGCAATGAAGAGGCTACTGCTCATGTGAGGAACCAGGGATTTCTTTACTGAGACCGTTTGAACATGTAGCATATGTTAAACAGAATCTACCGGTTCTTTTGTAGTTTGAGCAAATGCTGGGACTGGCACAGAGGTCTCAAGATGAATTGTTCCACATTGCTCTGTACAACTGGCTAATTCAAGCTGACCTCAACGACAAGCTGCTTGAGGTACTTGGGACAGATATTTTATGTATCATTTCCATATTGCCTGAAAATGCTTTTTTTTTTGTTTATTTGTTCCATTGTCTGATACTTTAACTATTGTCTTGGTGTAGGTGAATTCTCCACACCTTGAGGAGCACCTCATGCATATGATCAAGCAGGACCAGGGTAAAGTTCACAACATGGACCTCTTATGGCGCTATTATGAAAAGAACGGCAATTTTGGCAAAGCTGCTCATGTCTTGGCCCGCCTTGCTGACATGCAAAGGTGCAGTACAATGCAACTGGAATGTAGCAACCAATTATATGGTATTCTATATTATATTCAAACCCATTTTTAATGTACCGGTACTATATGTCTTTTATGCAGTACTGAGATCTCTCTGAAACAACGCCTGGAGTACATTGCCCGAGCTATACTTTCTGCCAAGAGCGCGTCCTGCATCTCTGCCCAGGCGGCAGATGGAGAATTTCTTCATGAGCTTGAGGAGAAGATGGAGGTATGTGTGGGTAATGCACATAATGTGCTGATGTTTTCAACCGCTCATAAACAAGGCTTTTCTTGCAGCTTGTGCGTATTCAAGTTCAGATTCAAGATACCCTCATCAGACAGTACTCTCACCATCCTTCTGTGAAATCAGTCATCTCACAGTTGGACTCTGAGCTCATGGATATCACCAAGGTAACAAATAATCATAGATCTGCCAATTAAATCAATTTGCACTTGAAATAATTGAATGTGGTAGCGATAGCAGGAGCTCCCCACTGGTTTTAGAACGTTACTTGTAGCTCATCATTCCCTGCTCTGTTGTGAATGATTAATGCAATGTAAAATGCCAGCACTTCATTAGCTGAGGTGGCCAGAGAAGCCAAAATGTGTACGACTAAAGTTTCTTTAAACTATTAGGTGAGGCAAGTTTATTTGTATAGAACAATTCGTACACAAGGCAATTCAAAGTGCTTCTCACAACAGAAAAAAATATATTAAAATCTAAATTATAAAACTGATAAAGACATGAAGAATAAGAGTGCAAATAAAATAATTTCAGTCATATGGACCGCTAAACAAAATAATATTTAGCCTTGGTTTGAACATTGTCGGAGTAGAGGCCTGTCTCACATCTTCAGAAAGACTGTTAAGCTGCATAAAACTGAAACGTGAATTCCCCATGTTTAGTCCTGACTCTGGCACCAGCAGGAGGCCGGTCCATGTTTAGTCCTGACTCTGGGCACCAGCAGGAGGCCGGTCCATGTTTAGTCCTGACTCTGGCACCAGCAGGAGGCCGGTCCATGTTTAGTCCTGACTCTGGCACCAGCAGGAGGCCGGTCCATGTTTAGTCCTGACTCTGGCACCAGCAGGAGGCCGGTCCATGTTTAGTCCTGACTCTGCCACCAGCAGGAGGCCGGTCCATGTTTAGTCCTGACTCTGGCACCAGCAGGAGGCCGGTCCATGTTTAGTCCTCACTCTGGGCACCAGCAGGAGGCCGGTCCATGTTTAGTCCTGACTCTGGCACCAGCAGGAGGCCGGTCCATGTTTAGTCCTGACTCTGGGCACCAGCAGGAGGCCGGTCCATGTTTAGTCCTGACTCTGGCACCAGCAGGAGGCCGGTCCATGTTTAGTCCTGACTCTGGCACCAGCAGGAGGCCGGTCCATGTTTAGTCCTGACTCTGGCACCAGCAGGAGGCCGGTCCCTGAGGTCCTCAGAGTCCGAGATGGTTCATATGGCACTAACATGTCTGAGATGTACTTTGGTGCTAGGCCATGGAGAGACTTGTACACAAGCAGAGCTGCTTTAAAGTCTCTTCTCTGAGCCACAGGAGCCAGTGCAGAGACCTGAGAACAGGACTAATGTGATGGTACTTCCTGGTTCTAGTCAGGACTAATGTGATGGTACTTCCTGGTTCTAGTCAGGACTAATGTGATGGTACTTCCTGGTTCTAGTCAGGACCCGAGCAGCAGCGTTCTGGATGTACTGCAGCTGTTTTACAGCTCGTTTGGAGAGGCCAGTGAGCAGGCCGTTACAGTAGTCTAATCTACTGGAGACAAACGCATGGATAAATCTCTGCTAAAATCAAAAGTATAGTGTCTAAACCAGACTTGGCAGTGTGTTTTTAGATGGTGAAAAGCTGCTGCTTTGTAGGTTTTAGAGCAAGACTCTGGAGGTGACCGCTAACACATTCTTTGTTTCTGTGGGACAAAGACGATAATTTCAGCTGGATAAAGTTGTTTTGCGTGATCTGTATGATGCAGCGACAAGAGTGAATCCACTGGTCCATATTCACCTGCCGTCAGTGAAACTTGGATCTGGATTAACTGACCTAACGGCAGCATGTTGAGGTTGAACAGAAGGGGTCCCGGAATTAACCCTTGGGGCACCCCACAGATTAGGGGCATGTGGTCTGTCTGAGTTATACATTTGTTTAGTAAGTAATAAGTAGAGGAAGTATTTGTTAGTCAGTCCTCAAGTAGTTTTACTACAGTTTGTATATAAAATTCATGCAAAAATAATAATCGGCAGATTTAGACACCAAAGCAAACAAGGACCATATTACCCAAGTAGAAATAGGAATAATGGTCAAGTCTTTTTGGATTTATTGCCGACTGGTTTAAGCTGTAGGATGTGCAGCCAAAAGCTTGGATCAGTCAACAATCTTAGTGGCTAATTGACTTGTTTGAGCATGTTTGCTTATCTGGGAACACAGATGGATGTTAATAAGAGTTCATATTCTTACATTGCTGTGTGTAGCTCTATGGGGAGTTTGCTGACCACTACAAATTGTCTGAGTGCAAACTGGCCATCATTCACTGCGCGGGACACTCCGACCCCATCCTGGTCCATTCACTGTGGCAAGAAATCATGGAGAAAGGTTGGTAAATTCAACTGTGTTCACTGCACACTGTAACCACAATTATTAACCACATCTGTGACTATGTTGGGTCTCGTTTTAGAACTGTCAGATTCTGTGGTCATGAGCCCGGAAGATAGAATGAGGTCAGTCAGTTTGAAGCTGATCTCACTGGGAAGGATGTATGCTGGAACACCAAGATACTTTCCTTTAGGTGAGAACTTCTTAATGATGCTTTTTTGGGGGGAGGGGGCTTTTAGAGATTCACTATCTTAATAAATGTAAAGTGGCAAAAATGTTTCATCTATTTTCTAAATAACTGTTTTTCCAGAGTTCCTTGTGAAGTTTCTGGAGCAGGAGGTGTGTCGGCTCAACTGGGACGTCGGTTTTGTCACCTCCACAATGCAGGAAATAGGTGTGCAGCTGCCACGTCTTCTAGAAGTGTATGACCAGCTCTTCAAAACACGGGCATGTGACTTTTATTAATCTGTTTTATAGTTTGTTGGTTTTAAAAAGATTGAAGATAGCTGTACTAAATGCTTAACGCCTCTTGCATCTCCGTAGGATCCCTGTTGGCAGAGGCTGAGGAAACCTCTGCATTTGGTGGAGTGTATTCATGTCCTTCTGTGTGGCTATGTGGATGACCCAAGTAAAGTTCCGACTTATGACCGGTGAGAGCTGCTGCTGCTTGGTTCATGCAAAACAAGACGGACTTCTTTTATTATATCTAGACTACATGTTTTTGTCTTTCTTTTCCAGACGCAGGTTTACTAATGTGTGTCTTGACAATATCTGTGGCTACCTCGTGGAGTTACAATCCCTCAGCCCAAACTTGGCCCTCCAACTCATCATCATCAATTTCAAAGCTCTGCAGGCCAAGCTGGAGAAGCTCCACTGAGAGGTGACTCCTGCCCTGGCACAGCCTTTAAAGTGGTAATTTTTGCTAAATAATGCAAACCATGTAAATTTAGTCTTGAACATAATCTTCATTTCATTCATTTATTTATACAGGGAAATCCTATTGAGAGAGGTTCTTTTTCATGGGTACTCTGTTAAAACACAACACAAAATAAACAGGATACCAAAACACAAATAAAACATTTAATAATATTAACCAGTACATAAAAACACATTTATACATGCAACTTGAGATACAATTTTATATAACAAGCATCAGCACTGTGGGTAGTCCTTGACCTGTTCTTTAAAATAATAAAAAGGCATAAAATGATTTATTTTAAAAAGTATCTGTTTTATTCCACAGGGAAGGAGCAAACGAACATGTTGAAAGCCTTGTTTCCCGTCTGTGTTGAGATGGGATTGTAAAATAAAAATGTTTTCCACAATTCACTGGACATTGTTATCAAAGAAATGCACTCTTTGTCAGTGGCTATTTTTGAGATCTTTTTTTTCTCAATGCTGCTTTGTTTGCGATGTATGTTGTATGTATTTTTATGTTCTGAATTCAATAAGTTTTAGAACCCAATCCCTGTCCCTCATAAAACCTTTTTATTAAAAAAATATATACACAAAATGCAATGACCTTTTATTTATGCTTTGAAATATCAAACGTTTTTTAAAACTATTTGCAATGTGTATTCAATAAATGAAATGCTGTGACAACGTCTAGTTATTGACTGTGTTTTCATAATTGCTTTTAATTGAAATCCGTCATTGAGACTTAATTGCTTAAGGCTGTTTTTTCCTAATTGGTTATACACACTAGTTAGCAATTATGTCTAATTTAAATTGTGCTGTGTGGCACACTGCATCTGCAGGAAACTAGAGCTAAATATATAAACAGTAAAATTATTTTTTTATGAAAACCGTTCTAGATTGTTTCATGTAATGAGAGGAAATGACAAATACAAACAGATGCATGATAATGTGACAATTTGGAGGAGTCTGAACAGCTGTTTTAGAGCAATGTCACATGCAAATGACACAAACCTTGTCAACACATTCTTCCAAGCCCAAATCCCAATAACATGTCCAGTGGCTCGCACATGAGCTTAAGGCAAATCCTATAAAGACCTAGAACAATCAGTTATAGTTTATAATAAAAGTACAAACACAATTCTACATTTCATTTCAAGTGTTGGAGCCATAAATTATCATTTTGACCCTGATAATGAGCTATGCTTCTCGCGAGCCTTAATTACTGCTATTCCGTCAAAAACTGCAACAATAAACATCACTTATAATTTAGATTATTGAACAGAGGCCTATACTTTACTTCTCTGCATAACCAAAACCTGGCCTACCACTGCTGTTCGTATGCTTTTTATGGTTTGCACGAGCAGGTGAGTTTTTTCACCCCATGCAAAAAAATGTAGGGGATGATGCACGTGTACGAGGCGGCGATGTAACTGGCCACTTCCAACATGAGGGACGACGTGTGAAAGTTAGTGGTGATGCGCAAGAGCAGGTGAGTCAACCAGCAGACCAAGAAAACACTGGCCACAGCCACCACACTTTTAGCCGCCCTCACTTGGATGTTCGAGCCGGGCTTTACTGAGCTCTGAGGTGGCCTTGGAAGAACCTCTTGCTGTCGGTTTGGAGCACGTGTTTCGGAAGACGGTCTTCTTGCTTGTGTGACAGCATCAGTGTCGTTCCTCTTCACGTCACTCCTGTTTTTACTTTTATTCTCAGAGAGTTCTGCATTGTGGCTTCTGACGCGCCGCTGGTTTTGAAGGAGAGTGATGACAATCTGCACACTGATGGTCACAATCCCAGCCAGTGGAAGAGCGTTTGCCAAGGTCAAATAGATAATTTCATACGTCTGTCCCGCTACGACGTCTGGAAAGTAATCCAGACAGTCGGCCTCGCTCTCGTTGGTTCCTTCCACTTTGACAAAGAAGAAGTGCGGTATGCTGAAGGCGACTGCCACGGTCCAGCTTCCAGCCAGCAGACACGCCACCAAACGCAGACCGTCCATGCGCGCAGGACCTCCGCCCCTTTTGAGCGAACCGACCAACTTCTGGTGCCAAAAAATGCTGATGAAGAAAGTGGAAAAGATGCTGCTGGTTTCAGACAAGTCGGCACTGAAACGGAACACGCCGCAGTAAGTCTCGCCCAGGAACCAGTTGCCCGCAAAGTCGGCCATAGTGTCCGGAAGATCTACCAGATAGTTGGTGATGAGGTTGGAGATGGCCAGGTTGATGAACAGGATCTCGTTGGTGCGCAAAGCAGAGGCATTTATTGGCAGGGAGCGTATCACCAGCCAGTTGTTCCCCACGACCCCAGCAAAGAACATGAGAGCTCTGATGAGGGATTCAATCACTTTCTCCGCATCCATTGCATCCAAACGACGCAGCTGCACTGATGGTTTGAGACATTTATATCCAGCAAGCCCTGACCACTCCTCTTTGTGCGCTTCTTCCGCTGGGACACAGGGCCAAATGTGTTTAATTGTGTTATTTAGGTTTCCCTGTGTCATTGGAAAGCTCCTCCTGGTTGTATTTTTCACCTTCAGACAAGCAGCCAAAGACATGATTTAAGAAAAGATAAGATAAGATAAGATATGCCTTTATTGTCCACACATGGGGAAATTTTGGTGTTACAACGCAGGTAAATACAGGGGGAAAGGACAGATAACTTATAGAAGAACTCTTATAAACAAAAACTCTTATTAACAAAACTCCTGTAAACAGGTCCTCTCATATCTTAATAGGGAATGAAGGGCAGAAAATAAAAATAAAGATAAAATAAGATAATAAAAATAAAAATAGCTGGCATAAGACAAATAATACTAATAATAATGGTAAAGTAAACACTCTTATTTACATCAGTTGTATGCACATGAATGACACTAACTTGCGTGTGAGTATCACAGTAATTGCACATGAAAAACTTGACTAAGAGTGCAATTTATGTTCATGATTTTGCCTGAATCCAAACTCAAATCGTGTGAATGCTTCTTACACTGTGCCAATTGAGCAATATCATATTAACGAGCAGATTTTATCAATGTTTTGTGACAAATTCTTTTTGTTTCTGTGTCACAGTTTTTTTCTAAAGCAGTGGAAGATTCACAAGTTATTGTGTTACTGTTAGTTATTTTCCAAAATGCTATGTACGGTAATTTGGGGCATACAGAGGATTTTCCCTATTATTATTATTATTATTATTATTATTATTATTATTATTATTATTATTATTATTATTCCTCCAGTGTACTTCTAGCCAACCTGTTAATGTGTCATAGAAATCACAATTTCTGATTTGCAGTTTAAATGTTTTCCAAACATCTAGAACTACAAACTTACAAATATGCAGTAACGCAGCAGCTACAAAAGTCATTGGATGTGTCACAATTTCTCTAATAAGAGTAAGTAATCATAGACATAAAGAAAGTATAGCTCTAACCACATTTTTGCACAAAACATCTATGGGTTGAT
The DNA here is from genome assembly GCF_026437365.1 of Eucyclogobius newberryi. NCBI lineage: Eukaryota > Metazoa > Chordata > Actinopteri > Gobiiformes > Gobiidae > Eucyclogobius > Eucyclogobius newberryi. The sequence continues at coordinate 42,454,843 of NW_027315834.1, read as the reverse complement.
GTATTTGTGTGAGGATTATGTTTAGGAAAATGTTGAAGTTTATGTCATGGTTCTATGGATGTTTTTCCTTAAGTAGAAGAGTATGGCTGTCCTGTTCGCCCTGGGAATAAACAACAGCTTTCAGTGGAGCATAAATGTTTTTAAGCTTGTGCATAGTCTCCTTTAGGGCCGTAACAGGTGGTGGTTATTGATAAGAGAGTTATGGTGGCATCTCTGACCTCTGACGGGGTCGTCTTCTGTCCTGATCACCATTGGGCACAGACTCAGCACACACTCACTTGAGCTGCTCTGTTTTACCTCATCATGAATCAAGAGACTGTTTTAATGACCTTAATTGAATATCGCTTTTCATTGATTAGTAGTTGTATTTCCATAGAGGCTAAAATGTTAACATAATTTTGTCCTATAATTTTCAGAAAACAATGCCTGCAGTTGGACAACTTGTTTTTTCTATTTCTTGTAATTACATTTTACTAGAATGTCCTACACTGATTCCTAATGTTATTATTTATTAGTAATAAATCTATTGTGATCATTTTGAATCTATTGTGATCATTTATCAGAGCTACCTTACATAAAGACAGGGACAGTTATTTGAGGGGTCCGAACTGGGTCCAGTGCCACTGGTTGCCAACTTTGTACAAATTTGCATCTAAAGTCATAACCTCAATGAAACAGACTTGACAAGGCAATTAGGCTATGTGTAAATTCCCTGTGAAAGAAACGAGCAGCCAAATGTGACTTTCTGTGATGATGAGCCCAACCACCACCATCTGGCCCTCTTCTATACAGTACATGTTAATAAAGATGCACTTTTGCCTGGATCTCAATGCGACATTTGTGTTGGTGAAAAAAGTTTGATCTCTGTTTAGTAAATTAACACTCACCAACATTGTAGTAAACACACTGCATGTGAATATAATACACTGTGAATATAATACACTCATGTCTATCGTTTGCGTGTGCGCGACGCTGCAGTTACGCGCTCTGACGCGCAGCTGCGCTAGACGCGTCCTGGCCTGTGTTTGGTCCAGGATGAATGTCCGCTGCCGCTGCCGCTGCTGCTGCTGCTGCGGACACTCACGGCACAGAGAGGCTCACAGCTGCTGGCGTCACCGAGCGACCTTATTTCACAAGTCTTAACATGGTTTTCTTTTGCGCGCTGTTCAAAGAAACATGGCGCAGTCACGGGCGCATCTCTGAGCGGACACTAGTTCTCAGCTGCTGGAGACGCGCATGAGGACAACATGCCAACAACCAGTGGCGCATACTCGCTCAAACCCAGCGCCTTCATCCCGGTGTGCACCGCTGCATGTCTCCTCTTTGGATCCACGTCCCTCTTCTTTGTCTTTACGTAAGTACTCAGCATTCAAATGCAATCCAAATCAGGCTGTTAGAGTAAATAGGCTATGGCTTCTTTTATTGCAAGTTCACCTCAGACATTTACTTTGGCTTTTCTTAACCAGCTCTCCGACGTATTTAATGTATAAATCATCTGCATAATTGTAAATAAGTGAGTGAAGCCCTCGTGCCTGGATGCTGTGGGCAGAGGAGGCTCTGTTTGCCCGGCACAGTGCCCAGGGCCAGGGCACCCTGTGGACACACTTAAGCACAGATAAGGGGATAAGCCCCTTGTAATCAAAATGTATGTAGGCCTACTGTCATTATTTTAGCTGATATACACACCTGTCACATTCAGAAAGTTATTTTACACTGACTTGAGGTTAGTCACTGTATTTATTGTGCTGCTTGAACAGTAAATCCAAGTTTAAAACTTATGCCATGAATGAATGGGCTTCCTAATTCGAGTTAATGCTTCTGTTCACACAAGACTTCTCCTCATCAGCTCGGTGTAGTCTACTGAACTTTGACCTTTAGGCGTATCTGCCCTACTTTCCTGCGTATTGTACAGCCGTGCATGTTTCCACTGGAAAATGACACCAGATTGGGAGTATGGGATTAAAATCCTCTGGCCGGTGTGATGGTGATCCCCATCTGGGAAACACTGGACAAAAACCTGATTCTATGGACCATATTGTGTTACTGACTTGTAACCAGCCACAATTGTTCCATTCTGAATTTATTTCCCATTAAAATCCTCACCGTGTTTGTAGTACAATACATCGATGACATTTAAAATACATTATATTGTATAGAATTATCATTGTAATTAGAGTTTACGGTAGACAATAGTACATTAAAGCATGTTATGTTGTTTGTAGAGTATTATTAATTGTGTCAATCTTTTTACTATATATATATATATTTTTTGAATGAAAATAATACAAATTGAGTTTGAAATTGTAGTATTATGCAAACACTCCTATGTACAGTATTTTCGCTGCTTAGATTTAAAGTCTAGTCTTTAAGGAACGTTTAAAATACTCCATTAGGGAAAAGTGAAAGCAAAATCAATGACTGCTAATGTGATGGGCACAGAGGACATTACTTAATTGGGAGCTCAGTGCGAAACCAGCAGAACCAGGGCAGTGTGCATGATAAATAGGTTAACCATAAAGACATGAATTAGCTTCTTGTGGGACCAGTGGTGGAACTGGGATTGAATGACCTAAAAACTAAAACTCCAGCAAACACAAAGACTTTAACCACAAAATGTATTTGATTTGAACATGAATAAAAGACATAACTTTGTTGTGCAGACTCAGATGAATGAAGTTGTAATTTGGTCTTTCAGTGTTCATTCTGCTGTTGACACATTTGGCCTTTTGTTTCTCTGCCAGTTCCTCCCTTTGTCCTCTGACCTTTATTGTTCCATTTTGAAGAGGGAAGCGCCCAAACATTTTGGTAACCTAAGGCTGAAGAGCTCTGCAGAAATATTGTGCATCGATGAACAAGTCTTATTGTTTTTTTAACCAATTAAACTGTTTTAAATTAAAACAGGATCATTTTAATGAATACTGCATAAAATAAATATAGTTGGCATATGTTTACTTGAACTTTTGAGGGCCCCTTCTTACGTTTGTGACCTTGTATTGTAGTATTCTCTAATCTATACTGAAAAATAGACTCTGATAAACTCCATTTTTGTAAAACCATTGCATTAAAGTATAAAACATTTGCTTGAATATCAAAGCTGGAAGTGTTGCTGTATCGTGTCACCTGACCTGTGTCTGTTCCACTGACACACTGTGAGACGAGCGCTGGAGGCAGACTTCAAAGTATCATAATGTTAGATGTTGTATGTTATTTCAACTCTGCCTGGGCCTTTCATGTGTAACTAACACTTTTTAAAGTTTCTACAGTTTCTATTGACGGTAACTCAAATTCCATTGCACACTATTGCAGATGATCCTATTTAAACCAAAAAAATGAACTAACTTTTTCGTCATGTTATTCATTCATATTTGATTTATTTGCATAATTCTCACAGTGAATTGCTGAAGGTAATTGTAGGGCAATAATTTTGAACTCAGATTAGTTGCAAAGGAAATGAGTTACAAATCGCCCTGAAAATCCCAGTTTACTGCTTATTGTAAGTGATCAGCTGTAATAGTTTAAGCATGTCAGACGTTACCATGTTCAAAAGGAATTTTGACACAAATCCTCAAGGTGGATCATGTTGTCTCCTTAATCTTTTTGTAAAGATCACTGAATTATCTTGAAGTCCATGGGAAAAATCTATTCATGTTTCCATATTTGTTCGCACACAGTGAAAACTCATAACAGGCCAGTCTGTGGTGGGATGTGTTGTCTGGACTCTTTTAGTATCTAATGTGAAGATTCGCTGGGCCCTGGACTGGCAGAAATAGTCTGTAATCCAGAGTTCATAATCCAGGGATTACTGGGTTTGCATCTGGCATGGCATCATCAGGGGGGCCCCTCCCCCATGGCCTAAACCCAGTCAGGTTTAGGGATTGGAGCTCCACACGCAAAAAGAGTGACTCTTAATGGTAATAGTAGTTTTGATTTGGTCAGTTGAGGTTATGGCAGCAGGCTTTGGACATTTTCTAAATTATTTTTTTTTTAATTTCGGTCAGCAATTTCATTGGTGAAGCTTGTTTGAACATAAAGTGAAACATGACCATACTGTTTATGTAGGTTACACATGTGGCTCAATCAAACCCTGTTAATATAATCCAGGAAATCTTTTTCTCTCAGTCAGCACAACCTGATTAAACTGCCCCTCCTGCAACTCTGTGATACTAGAACATTCTTTATTAACTATGGTAGTTTTATACAAACCATACATTTATGCAGAAAGCATAGATCATTTTAAATACAATGGATGGAGAAATTATGAAATAAGGATATTGGAGCTAAAATCCATCTTTTACAAACTTTTCAACTGTATTTATTTCCCTTTTGGAATTATTTCACTTTTGAAGCTAATTTCCCTCCGCTGTCCCAAGGAGGTGACGGCCAAAAGGAAAAAAAAGAAAAAAATCAATGTAAGAATACGAGCCCACATTATTGCACAATCCACTCACTGCACTGTCCACATTCATGCACAAGGGGACGTTTGGTTTTCATTTGAGCTTTAAAAGAACTGAACAGAGGACATTATCTCAGTGTTGGCTAAAGACTGTTCCACAGATTCACACCTCGGGACAGACAACACAGGCAGACCAAAGGTCTGTGAAGTATCACTTATGGTACTTTCTGAACTATATTTACATTTAACACACTCCTTCAACCGCAATGATGAGAGTGTAAACCTTAAAAATCAGACAGAAGGTTTATCATGTTACTGATGTCCAATAAGGTAAGGTAAGGTAACTTTATTTGTACCCAAGGGTAGATTTGGTTGCAGGTAAAAAGAGTGGGCTGCTCACACACACATAGACAACATGAATGACATTGACAGAAAACGGGCAGTAACACAACAGAGACGACTAGTGCTCCAGACATAGAGACATGGATAAAAAGTATACAAACAGTTAATAGTGTCAGAATACAGCGGATAAAATACAGAGTAAAAGCTCATAGATACAAAAAATAATAAATAGATAAATAGGTTAAGAGGGATGTGCAGTCTGGCTATTTAGTATTTTAATAGCTGAGGGAACAAAACTGCCCCTGTATCTCTTCGTTTTGCACAGAGGCATTATGTATCTGCGGCCTGATGGAAGAAGCTGAAATTCAGCATTTAGTGGATGGGATCGGTCTTCTAAGATGGACCCAACGAGCCTCTGTAGCTTTCTAGTGAGGAGGGAGTTTTTGTGTTTTCCAACCATGGCTGTGATTGTGGGTTTTTAACCCTCTTTTGTAAAGATCCTCATGGTTTTAACTGAATGTTGTGGAAGATAGTGGTGGTGATGATAGTGGAGTAGTTACTAGTGGTGCCCGGTGGTGGAGTGGATATGGCCCAGCACATGTATGTCAGGCTCCACGTGCAGCCGTCCGCAGTGTCGTGAGTTTGAATCCTGACTCTGACAATCTACTGCATGTCCTCCCTTCTCTCTCAGGGAGAACCTACGGGCAACAAAAAAGTACTCAGTATTAATTTTTCACGTGTTCTTACACAAAATAAAATGTTCTACTTATTTACTGTTTTGTTAATAATCTTCAATAACTAACTACCGTTATTGTAACTATACCATTTATTACAGAATGAAATGTTGAGCATTTGACTATAAATTCATGTTTTCTACCATCATTCAATCATTATATGTAGCTTTTGGAAACGTAATTAATTCAAACCAAAGATCTTTCAAGACATCAATCTCATGTGACTTCTCACAGCTATTTAATCTATATTTCAGTGCCATTTGACCTTTGATGTTTGATTTCTTATAATTAATTATGCTTTAACAACCTTGCTCAGTGGAGAGGGCTGTCCTGGCCTTACATAAAGTCTGCTGCAGCTCCTGTGCTCCCTGTGGCTAAATCCCCTGTGTGACTAATCTTGAACAGCAAACAATCACTTTTGAGATCTTCCGCCCTTATTGCAATAAATGAGATAATAATATTCCTCTCTAGCTTTGTGTTGGAGTTGATTTGTGTTTACCAAAACCTTTAAGGATTTCTGATGAGGATAACGTTGTCATTTTAAGTCAAAGTACACGCTGAAACATGTTGTGTGTGTGTGTGTGTGTAGATGTCCGTGGCTGGCCGTGACCGTCTCCCCCGCTGTTCCACCATGCTCCGCTGTCGTCTTCCTGTTTGTGCTGGCCAATTTCACCATGGCGACTTTCATGGATGCCGGCGTGCTTCCCATAGGTACAGTATGTGCCCAAACTGTACGTCACAGTGAGTTATACATCTAAGTATTGTCATTTTGTGTGTCACGCTTTAGCTAACGAAGATGAAGACAAGGAGGAGGAGTTTCGTGCGCCGCTGTACAAAAACGTGGATGTGAACGGTGTCCAGGTCCGGATGAAGTGGTGCGGCTCATGTCATTTCTACAGACCGCCGCGGTGTTCCCACTGCAGTGTCTGTGATCACTGTGTGGAGGTCAGTGTCAAAAAGCAGGACACATGCTACTGTGTCTAAAGTCATGTTAAGTCCCTTTCATTCAGATCCACGCTCGTCTCACGGTCGAATCTGCTTCTCTCTAAACCAACAAACTCACACAAATAGCTGTGTATTGTAGTTTAATACAACTTGATTCTGTTTAAACAATGAAAAAAGTGTTGTAAAAAATTAAATCAAATGCTCTTCAAATTGCGTTTAAAAAGTAAACATTTATAACTAGTGTTTTTCCCTGTGTACTTTTTACTTTTACTTAAAGTGCATATGACAGGTGCTCATTTTTAAAATATGAATACTTAGTTTATTGGGATAGTCCCTGGTGTCGCTATTCATCACAGTTTTACATCAGTCAAAATTCCATTTGTGAAGAAAAATGGAAGTAGCGTTGAGCTATGCAACGCAATCCCTCTGTGATGTCATCAATGAGCGACGTTCATCAAAAATGCCGGGACGATTTACACACAGCTGATAGTTTAGTTTAAACAATAATTTAACAAAATAAAGGTGATACATTTTGTTATTATTTGTCAAAATCATGACTATTGTTTAATTTATTTGGATCTTGGCTCTTAAAATATGACAGCTAGGTTTATGTCACATATGCTGCTCATGTCCAACCAGGAAGTAACATTACAAACATCACCAAAATTGTCAGACCGTGGAAAAAAGACAACATTTTTAATAAAATCTTGAATCTGATCATGTTCACTAGGTTTATATGAAATGTCTAGTCCAACATGTCATATGCACGTTAAAGTAAAATTACGGCAGCAGCGCTTGAACTCACTGTACATGAACTCTTTCCACCACTGACTGCGCCTGTGTGAAGGTCGTATACATCTCTATTTTCCTCAGGACTTTGACCATCACTGTCCGTGGGTGAACAACTGCATTGGGAGGAGGAACTACCGTTACTTCTTCTTCTTTCTCTTGTCACTGACGCTTCATATGGTTGCCGTGTTGACCTTTGGCCTCATATACATCCTGAACCACACAGATGAGTTGTGGGAGCTGCACTGCGCCGTCACGTATCCTTTGTGCTCTGTCTATATACATTATTTTTTTGTACTTTTCTCACATTGCGTTACTCTGTATTTTCCTCAGCAGTGGTCACAGTTTGGCGGTGGTCAGTATTTCAGGACTGTTTCTCATTCCTGTCTTGGGACTCTCAGGTTTCCACTTGTACTTGGTGTCCAGGGGCCGCACGACCAATGAACAGGTTCGATTCAAGCCCCTCTTCACGTTCATCTTGTTTTACATTTTGAAATGGACAAATTGCTTTTTATGTACACACTCATCACTTTCTGAGAACCATAGTCTTCCCAATAGCAGGAATTTAAAACCACATAGCAACTAATCATGACTAGTCAACCATAAAAAAAATAATTCTAGTATTTTTTGATCATCCTAATTGTTATCTGGACTGTACAGACATCAAAACACATACAAAAAGACAGTTTTTATAACAAAGACGGGTATTATTAAATTTTTCTCAAAAAAGATTTAACAATTGCAGATTTTTATCAATAATATATACTGGTAGGGTTTGTAAATATTTATCTAGAAGCCTACAATCACCATATTTCAACCTTTATTTGCTTGGTAATAGATAATTATTGTATGATAAGTTGATTGATCAAAAAAATAATCAGTGACTAGCCGACTTCTGAAATAATAGTTGCAGCCCATCCCAACCATGTCATCAGTTAAACTATGATGACATAAAATTAAAATAATGAAAATAAAACATTATGGCATAATTACGACTACAATGATTTGTGGTCATATCTTTGGGACAATTTGTTTTCCGTTTGTCTCAATAAAGACAAATTAAAATGACCCTCAATATTAAATTTGATCAAATTAAGCAATACGGAGTTTTAACAATTGCCATTTAACACAAAATATAGTCAAATGTTTTTCTTCCTCAAGTCTAAACCCCTTGCTCTTACTGACAGAGACAAGGCTGCATCTGAATCTTGATCATAATGTGATCAACCGCACAGCCGTAACTGGAATTGTACTTGACGTTTTCCTCATAGAAGTTTGTGTTCCGTACAAAACATTGAAGAGAATATTTCATCTCATTTGATCATTCCTCTTTCTCTATAATTACATGTTCAAAAATAAAAAAGTATGTCGACACTTGTGACTGTAATGTTATTTAAGAGGGTCTTGTTGAGCAGCACAAATCTAACTAAATCTGTTTTTTTATGGTCAGACTGTGTGAAAACAAAGCTCATATCACAGTCTAATTTGTGTAACAGAGCTTCAGGAAGAGCCAGTTTACTTTACTTTACTTTACACCACCAATAAAGGTTGATTAAGTTCTCAAGTGAAAAACACAGATCAATTGTAATGCGATTTTCAACTTCGACAACACGCTGTACTCAGATAAACCATCGACTGTTGTCGATGACTGTTCCGTTTGTGTTTGCCTGCAGTTTTTATGAGTGTTTATAAAAGTGTGGGCAGTGGATAAATGGATAAAGTGCAGATTCATGATTGCGGTTCATTTATATCTCCCCCAGGTAACGGGCAAGTTTCAGGGCGGAGTAAATCCTTTCACCAGAGGCTGTTGTAAAAATCTGGAGTATTTGGTTTGCAGCCCCATCTCGCCACAGTAAGAATGACAACAAACGTCTGTCTTGTGCCGTGACGTGCCTCTCGCTCACACGACAATCTGTCCTAGATACACCGCAAGAGCGTTTAAGAAACCACCCTGTCCCGTTCAGCCGCCGTTCCTGCGGCCGCAGATCGACCGGCAGTTTCCCGTAAAACCCAAGGACAACGGGACGCAGAGTCGAGATGTGCTGAAAAATGTACGAGGAGGGTTGTCACATTTCCTCAACGCAATTAAGAGTTCTCCCTGCGGCTGTTTTTGTACACGCTGTAATCTCATGTCTCTGCGGCGCTGTTGTGTTTTCCACTAGTGTTCGCCATCGTCAGGAGCGGTCGAGCTGTCGGACCTAAAACAAACAAAGCCTCCACCTCCACTTCCTCCCAAACCGGAGCACGGCCTCCTCAAGAGCCATTTGGCGGCTTTAGACAGTACGGGTTATGTTCTCACGTCAATGTCTAGACGTTCGGCATTAGTGGTAATTTACTCATTTCACTGTCTGTTTTCAGAGATGGGACACCACACAAAATCCATCATCCCCGTGTCCATCCCCACTGTCCCACAGCTGCGCCCAGTTTTGGAGGCCATTTCCAGAGGATCTTCACCCCTTCCCCCGGGACAGGTAATGTAGGACCGTATTTGACTGACTTATAGGTACAGTATGTCGCCTGCGCTCTTAAATATGCTTTACGATCTTACAAACTGTTCCTTTTAATGTGCAAGCGTTTGATAAATAACAGTGAGTGAATAGTGAGTCGTTTAGTTGATTAATTGGTCTTGGTTTTATTAGTGGACAAATTATTTTATTGGGATTGTGGATTTGGGACTTGGGTTAGGGTGGAGTGAGCTAGTTTGTGATTTGTGAGTTTAGTCTGCCGTGTTACAGGTAAAATATGCAATAGCAGTATGAGTATTTGTAATTGCGATGCTTTTTTTTGCTTGTTTCAGTGCAGTTTGGGTCAGGTACAAGGTTTGTTCATAGAAATGCTTGTTAGTTTTGAGAGCTTTTTTGTTGTTGTTGAAGTGTCACTCTTAGCTTGGTTTTGCCTCTGTAAAGTTTAGATTATTTCAAAAGGATCAACCTTAATGGTGCCCCTTAATGTCAGGGGTTCCTAAACTTTTCAGACCGGGACCACCACAGCAAAATGAAAATAATACCGGTTCAAGTGCCAAAAAGTGTCAAATCAGTTGTGGTAGTCGTTTGTGTCACTGTTTTCAAGTATAAAGAAGGTTCTTCTTCTTCTTTGGTGTTTTATGGTGGTTGGTATCCAAGTGTTACATTACCGCCACCTACTGCAGTTGTACGTTTTACTAATCCACGTTCTTGGTGCTTCGCGGTGCTGCTCAAAATCATCTCGTGACCCCCATGAACAACTGCACTATGTAACATCTGGTGTAGGCTCCGCCCCCTGCTTTTCTCCATGGAGACCTTTGTTGCTTCATCTGGAATGTTCCGTCGTATGGTATTAAACTCATCTATCTCCATGGAGACAAGCAGGAGACACAACCGGGCCAAGTTACAGTTCAGGTCTGTGCTTTTGAAGATATTCATGAGCAATAACAAACACCTGCAATGGAATAATTGCAACATACATTTGTGCCATACTGTGGACCATTTCAGGCAAAGTGATCAAATCTCCATGGAAACAAGCTGGTAGTGGAACTCTCAACAGGAAAGTTATATAGTTCTTCTTTAAATATAAAAAAAAATGGATGATATCGCAATTGTTGTTTCAGGGATGTGCAAAATGAGAAAATTGTGTGTATAAATATATATAAAATAAAACTATTTAAAATTACTCCAAAAAGTGTAATGACCCTAAATAACCCTAAACAGATTAAATACTAAAAACAACTGGCCTCAATGTTTATCTGCACTGATCTGTTAAATGTTGTGTTTTCATGAATGTTGGGCTTATAATATACATGTTTAAAGATAAAGATAAAAGAAATGTATCACATGATGTAGTTTGTCCACGTATGTGTGTGGCATCGTAAAAGACCAACATTTGTGCCAGAACCATTTGGAAAATGCGCAAATTTCATTTTTGACACAAATTTGGCACTGACTCAATTTCATTTTATGGTCCATTCACATTTTGTGTAATACTTGGACTGAAAAGACATTTACAGGCATATTCTAGCCCTTTCCTGATGCATTGTTAAAATACTGCCTGGATATTGTCATTGAAACGTCACAAAGGCGCCGGTCCAGCTGGCAGCCCGGTGCAACGCTCCGCTCTTTTTTCCCACTTTTTTGACACTTATTGTGCTTTATCTTTTGTATTTTGTAAATATTTTTTCTACTTTAGTTGTACGATCGGGACACGCGCTGGAATCGCTTTAATTCAACTTCTTTCGACTTTATTCGGCTGGATTATTGAGTGTTTTTTGTCGTGTCGTTGCGATGTGCGCTAGCTCCGAGCTAGCCGCCCCGGCCCCATCGCGCCCCCCGGCCACCGCCGCTGGTGCGCGTTTATACAAAGGAGGAACTCATGAAACTGAGGGGGAAACCATCGTCTTACCCGGAGATCGTCACGTTATCCCGGCGGACATCCTAATTTTCCCCCTCCATCCCTTGTTGGGAAATGGGAGGTTTTGTCTATAGGAGTTTTTGTTTATAAGAGTTCTTCTATTAAGAGTGTTTTTTAAACTTCCTATATTCTGTTATCTGTCCTTTTCCTCTGTATCTACCTGCGTTGTATCAATGAAATTTCCCCATGTGTGGACAATAAAGGAATATCTTATCTTATCTTAAATCGTGCAAAAACATGTCAAAAACGTAATGTGTTTTTGTCAACATAGCCTATGCCTAATTTCAGCTTGTATTTTCCTCTCTCTTGTAGTTGTTGAAGATCTCCGAGCAGCAGACAAACGGCCGAAGTCCCGAGAGGTCCCGAGAAAGCCCAGTGAAAGCCGCACAGCCAGGTCACATGGCACACAGCAGCCTGCACACCAGCGCCCCGCCAGGTTCACTTCCCCTCAGCTCTCTGACTCTCAACTCACGCTCTCTCACTCTCAAACACAACAGTCGCCACAGCGGCAAATCCCAGCTGCCGGGTTTTGACCCCATGGGCTCAAACCCACATCCGGGCCTCATGTCGCCGTCAGGTCTCTACCCCAACCACAGCAGCCTCTCCTACGACAACCTGATGAAATCGCCCGACGCCCAGACGCTGGCTCAACGAGGGAACGCCACCGTGAGCTACCACCCGCACTTCATGACCCTAGCCCCCGACGGGACGCTCGTGCAGAATTTCCCGCCGCCGCACGCCTACAGCCCCGTCTTCATGGGTGTGGCGCGACAGTCTCCGCAGCCCAGAGACCCCTCGCCGTCTCTGCAGGGTCTCAGCTCCCGGGACCCCTCGCCATCGTTCGCGGGTTTCGTCCAGAGAGACTCCTCGCCATTGTTCGCGGGTTTCGTCCAGAGGGACTCCTCGCCCTCGTTTCCCGGTCTCGTGCCGAGGGACCTGGCGACTCAGAGCATCGCCACTCGAGACGTCCCCCCGCCGTCTGCGGCCGCGCGCTACGACAACTTCTCGAAAACGATCATGGCGTCCTTTCACGAGAGGCGGGACATGGAGGAGCGGGACAGGATGTTCCGGCTGCACGGCAGACCTCAGCCTCTCATCGGCGCAGAGATGGGGATTTATGACATCCCGAGTAGAAGAAGTCTCCCACCAGAAAATTTTCGACAAATGCAAGGCTCTCGCGGGCCTACGCCTCCTGCATATGGGTCCAGGGAGTTCCTTATGAGTACTGGTATCTTGGGCTACGGCGTTAGGAACTCTCCACTCTCCAGTTCTTCCACTTCATCGCTGACCCGTGGTGCTAGGACCTCCACGTCGCCTCTTCAGAGCAGCAGCAGCAGTAGCCTGCAAACCAAAGGGAGGACATCGTCTCCTTTGTTTGGACCGACTGAAAGACAGATTCAGGCACTGCCCACCGCCACAGCCACACTTCCCCCCCGCATGCCTTCCCTCTCCTCTGCCCCGTCATATGCTACATATGCCACGACTAAACGCTCCTCGCTCACATATGCCCCTGAGCATAAAGACTCCTCTTCTTCTGTAACCCTCAAATGAAAGGGCTCCATGCTTCTGGTGTGAATGAATCATCTATGCAGCGTTAATCTCAGCCCTCACAGCGTCCTAAGTCTGTGCTGACAAGTGGACATTTGGGGTTTGCATATGTAGCCGGAGAGTGACGGGCGAACGATGAATTGACTAAATAAAAACTTAGCAATATCGATGCACATATGGGCTGAGCTCAAAGGGTTTCTCAGGATGTTTTCCCTGTTACAGAGGGGTCCATGAACTATAATTCAGAAGAGCTATTCACATGAACCGTTTGTATTTGTTTTGTACTTTTGTGACATTGTTATACTTTACATAAACACATTATTTACTTTGTCTTGCTTCTGAAAAACCCTGTTTGACATTTTTTTGGAGTAGTTTATATATATAATAAAATCATTTTGTAATTTTATGTTGTCTTTTATGAATGTTGAGTCACAAAACAATCAATAGCAATTCAAGCAAGGTATTTTATTAATATTTTTATAAATAAATATTTTATACTAAGGGCAATGTATATTTTTATATGGGAGGATCAGACCCCATTTCTTTTTCTATTATTTATAAATGACGCCCTCTAGTGAGTAGATGCAGTAGTTGTTGAGCAGGGTGCTATAGAAGGAAATGCTAGTATAGTTTTGCTCTTCCACATGTATTGTATGTGTGTTTTATTTTTGTTCTAAATCATGAAATTCTTACTAAGTTTGCTTCTGAATAAAAAATAGTTGTCACTGTCCTTCCATTAACTATTCTCATCATTCATCCGCCTATTTTGACATTTAATTTTGTTTTCTATTTTGACCGTGATATTTCTAACAAAAGATGCTTGATTGCCTTAATTAAACCAAGACAAACAATCCCACACTTTTGTCAAGACCATAAATGTCACTGAGGCTTAACATTTTGAAGTGAGTTATTGTTGTATTTCTGCTTTGAGAACAAGGGAACCAGCGGTATAAAAGCTGGATAGGCCAGGATCACATAAATCTAGCCGAGATTTACTGCGTTGTTCAATAGGAGACGGGGCTTGTATAAGCTCACTGGGGTGTAAAATCAAGTTAAAAATGAGACAACAGAAGCTTTGAAGAAAAAAAGAGTCTTGTTTGTGCCACGGAGCAACAAGCTGAATAAACAACACACTTGACTGCTTTACAGAGTGGTATTCCCTGACACCATAACAAAGAATCACATTAGTCTCCTGTTGGCTTTGATGACAACAGCACTCAATTCATCTGAGAGACATTCGAAAGTGTGTTTGACCTAAAACTACAAAGGAACAAGAAAGAGAAGCAGTTTACACACTTATTTACTGTTGAAATGGCTGAGAATCATGCCTTACAAGACCTGGATCTGACACCAGCACAACAAAACGGCACATTTGTAGACTGACAGCTTTTTACCATGTTCCCTCATTATTAGTTCTCATGGAGTTGTATTTTGTGTATTTTTTGTGTATGAGCAATTCTTTTTCATCCTGCATGTGAGACTTGAGTGCTCATTAAATACGTGTTGTCATCTACCATCAACCCATTACGCTCTACTTACCGGTATTTGCGTAATTAAGAAAAAATGAGTCGTTTTAGGTCAGTAATGAGGTTTACAATGTACAAAATGTGAAATGGTGATCTACGTAATTATTTTGTTACAGTTTAATGCTAAATACCTGGAGGGACAGTTGCCACATTACGTCTCTTACATTTGCTGCATTTCACAGTCAATCGTCTGTCCAAAACGACAGTATTTTCCGGACTATAAGTCGCACAAGCCAAAAAATGCATAATAGAGAAGAAAAAAACATATATAAGTTGCACTGGTGTATGAAATGTGTGAAAATAACGAATAATATCACATATAAGTCGCTCCGGAGTATGTGTATAAGTATATAAGTATAAATATAAGTTTACGTCGCACCCCGGCCAAAACTATGAAAAAAGGTGCGACTTATAGTCCGGAAAATACAATAAGGTGAAGTAGTTGATTTCACGACAGATTCAATGTAAATTCAAACCATGCTGCCAACGCATCCACATATTTCCTCTTTTCGAATCAAAAATAAAGTATTAGTTGAGGTTTCATTATCAGCCAAATGTGAAATGTCTGTAACATGATTCACAAAAGTGCGCTATAAACAATACACGCGGTATTTAAATGTTGCATATCTTCAAAAGAGCATCCACAATTCCATCCAAACTTCGACATATTAACCCCCCTCTAAATATGTTTATATTTTTATATTTGTATCTACCTTTGTGATTTCCCCCCCGTTTTTTGTTTTTTTGATAGTTAAAAAACAACCAACCAACCAACCAAACAAACAAACAAACAAACAGGGCAGGTCCAGAGAAAAAAATAAAATAAAATGGATAAATAAGAGAAAAGTTAAGGTCCAGAATAAGAGTGCATCCACATTATTTGCAGAACTTACTTTCTCTGTTCCCCTTGTGTGATATTTGATTATAATAATAATCCTCATCATGTCAAACATCTCATATTCAGGTGTTTTCCTTCTGAATGTTGCCTGTTGCCATGGTTCCAGGATCTCCACATCCTTATTCTCATAGACGTAATAGTGAAATAAGAGCATTTATTTAATTATGGGCGTTTTATACCTTGAAAAGCATGTATCCTTCACTGGGAGCAAGTTTGCCTTTCTCCAAGGAGAACTTAGTCTAGTCTCCATGGAGATGTTGTTACTTAGTATTCTACAGTATTAAATTAAACTGATCTATCTCCAGGGGGAATGTTCCAAAGCATGGTTTTACTTTCTGTCTCCATGGAGAAAGTTATGCTTTCCATTTATCTGTGGAATCTGATACAGTATCCATGGATACTCCCCACAATAAACCATACTTTGTGGTAACCATGGATACCGCCAGCCTTCTGACCAGTTGCTGCGCTGTAATCCAGTGTATCCCAACTAGGGATTCTTGAATTGTTTCAGATTTTAAACGTGAAGTCTCATGGTATTTGAATGTAAAATTAAGTAAATGTTATATCATTGGCCATTTTTGGACATTTAGAAAATAAAAACAAGAAAATATATCAGTACTATGTGTGTATACATCGTTATTAAAGAAGTATATATTTGCCTGGTGCATGCATAAGTGGGTGAGTGTCAGACACTCACCCACTTATGGGGGTTTGGGGGTATTAACCACAAAAAACACTGCTGTACTGAAAAAGTAGGCCTGCAGAAATGGAAGCGACTGGCGTCAATCTTTTTAAGTTTTACTAACAGAAAATAAGCAAAAACATCACATTTCCAGGGTAAAAATGTCAGTTAGTTTTATTATTTCTTACAAAAGAAGGAAAACATAAGATTTCCTAGACTAAAAATATATATTTTAGCTTGACAATTTGTGGATCTGTAATAAACCTGTTTGGTCTATTGGATAATGTTGTGAATTCAACATTTCTGTAAGTATTGGTGCTGTAAAGCCCTTTTCCTTTGATCAAAAATGCCACATGTGATCACAATCTCTATTAAATACACACATGATGTAAAATACAATAGTAAATAGTCTTTAAACCAGGCTCTGCTCATTCACATGCATCTGAATGGTTTTAGACGACTTATGGGCTTCAGTTAATGCAAAACGAACACTTCCTTTGGTGCCTATTGTAGCTCACATCAGCTTATGTCACCGCTAGTTCCTCTCAGTTTTTCCAACACTCACTGAACACCTTGTGAGGCTCCATCAGCTGCACTTGCACATCATCGCTCGCTCTCTCCCCCTTGTGTCGTGCTTTTGGGGGGTCTCTCTGCTTCTTCCTCTGGCCTCATTGATATGCCTGATCATCTGAGGCATCGCTGAACTAGCTGATTGTCATTTTCAGCTGCAGTGCCACTGATGCATGCCATTTCCTCCCGGGGATCCGCCGTCGTGTGATTAAGTGTTCACTGCAGTCACACTTGACAAGGAGGCGCTGGATTAATGATGGTCCGGCTTGTTGCATTCCACTGAGGGAGACGCTTTACAATATTTACATCATTTATAAACTCGCAGTGAAGAGACATGTAACTGGGTATGTTATGTTTGATGTCGAAGCCCTTCAGTGGAGTGCAGAAGCTGTCTTTAATTTTTAATCTTGGCTTTTTCTATTTGTATGTATGTAATTGTTTATTGGGAATATGTAAATATGAATGTTAAAAGCTTGACCTTTCTCTTGTGAAGTCCAAATGCTGACCTTTGTTGGTATTTGCACATGATTATATGCACAGAGTGTGACCTGAAATACCCAGAGAAGGGATTCTTCACTGTTGCTGGTGTGAAATCTGTTTTTTTCTGACTATGTTGTGCCCGTTAGATTAAATTAGCCTCTGTTTCGGGAGACAGAGCAGAGCGGGCGTGATTGAGAATAAATGATTATTTTTATTATTAATGATGATTTCTCCATGATTATTGTTTGAATTTGACTAAAAGCGTTACCTATTTCCCCCCACACTTTTGGTGAAGTTTGGCTACTTCCTTGTTGAACATGAGAAGCCATGGTAACTTTACATCTGTTACCTAGCAACCATACTGTAAACAAGTATCAAAATCCCTATTAATTACACAATAGTTAAGATTTGAATAGTTAAGATTTAAGTATAATACCTGATAACACATCAAAAGAACACATGTTTCCAGGTGCTTAGCATTGAAATATAAGATAGGAAGGTGATTATTTTACCTTTTGTTCATTGTAAAATGCTATATTGATCTAAAACAACTTAGAAACGGGTCCATTGAGTCCTTGTCAAAACAGCAGAAGTGACATAATGACATTTCACCAGCAGCAGATTGTCATTTACATGTTTTTATTTCTGAAAAGTGTCTTTGATATTTAAAAAACCTGCATGTAACACATGTAGTCCTCATTTGTCAAATAATCACAATTAATTTCAGTGATGTGGGCGGAGATAGGAGGTAGGTAAAAACAGGAATATGTATGTATTGCAGGGCGACACATGTTTTCTCAAACATGTGGGAATCAAACAAAATACAACTTTAAGTAAACAAGGAAAAAGGCGTTAGAGGTTAATATCTCATTAATGTTGGCTCTGCACATATTTCCCCTTTAAATGATTGTTTAAACTTTATCCAGCTAGAGGCAAAAACATGAGAAAAGCCCCAGTGAGAGGCTGATGCTGTGTGAGCATTTCCTGATGTTTCTGTCCTGAAGCTGTTCAACGTGCCTTCCTCTGTGGGCGATCCATAAGCTGTTTATTATGTTGATGGAAATCTAAAGTGTGCGTATAATGAGTGTGAAAGTGATATTACTGATATTACTAATGATGCAATGGACGGACGCTTCCTTGGCTCAGTAGTAGTGAGTGACCCTATATCAAAGTCTAAATATTAGCTTGTTGTTATTTGATTGTGTAAAGGCGACTTAGTGAACCGATGCCGTGGTAACTGTCCTCGGGGTCTGGGAGACTCTTATTCTTTCTGAGGCTTCACACCACATTGTATTTCGGAGAAGATTTTAGTATTCTCCCGCCTTTTTCCTTTGACATAACTCGTCTTTTAAAATGCTTTAAGAGTCCTGTCAACGGTTACTCGACTAATTGTAGATGTGTTTTGATCATCGTTATCTGGACTAAACAGACTCTAAAACACACGCGAAAATAACCTTTTATAATAAAGACAGTGATTGCTAAGACTATATTCAGTTTGGTTAATATTCAGTATTTGTTTGGTTGAAAATGTACCGGTATTTAAAAAGTCTCAGTGTTCAAAATAAATAATTGTTTAACTAGTTTGACCAATTGAAAAATGAATCGCTGACCACTAAAATAATCGTTGGTGACAGTTCTACTGTCGACGACACTTGCACAAACTCAGCAAGGAACATGCTGTGTTTCTATGTCAGTTATTTTCCACTCACTTTATTAGATTGAATAAAGACAAAGAAAAGTAGTAGGAGTTTTATAACATTAAACGTTCCCTTATTATCCTAAACTGCACTTATTGACCTTGGAGTGCAAAAAACTTTCCAACTAGCTGATTTACACGTACATTTCTATTATATGAGTTTTACATAAAAGCAGCAAAGACATTAGAATATTTTATTTATTTACTTAAAGAAATATTTGCAAGCAGTTCATGCAACTTACTTTTATGAAGCTAACTCAGCTCATAGAACGGGCTGCGGACATAGAAATAGAATCAAATGCAACACACTAAGGCACCGTTCACACTGCAGGACTAATCAGTTTTTCTTTTGCCCAAATGTGACCTGAATCTGATTTTGTCACGACAGTGTGAACGGCCTCTTTCACAGGTCATTCAGAATCGGATTGGAATCTGAGCTTGTGCAAAGTGACGTCAGTCGGAACACACAGATCATTTATCTGACTTCTACTGCGCTGAAATACGGCACTTTTTTTGTTAATTGGAAAAAGCGAAAATGTAACATATTAGAGCCAGACAAACAGCAGCAAAGCTAGAAAGTGCAACAAAAAAGTAACATTTTGAAATTATTATTATTATTATTTTTAATTGACAGAAAGTGACAAAGATAAAACATCAACTTTTGCCTGTGTTCAAGAGCAAGAAAAGATGACAAATCCCGGTCCCGTCCCGTCCTCTTCTCCACATGCAGGTCGCCGTCAGGGCCTCTTCAAGAATCTGATGTAAATGTAATGGAGCATCAAGACCTGCAGTGTGAACACGGTCATGATATATATGACCCACATGTATGGACACCCTGCGTTTGTCTGATTTCTCACTCACATTCACACATTCCAGCAGTTTCTTACGTTTATTACAAGAAATCATGTATCGCGATGACGTGGGAAAGAAGGCTTTTCAGTAGATGACACAAACTGCAACAATCATCGGGCTTGATTTGAAAATGGACAGACTTTGGACCATTTTTTATTTATTTATTTATTTATTGTATTGCATTGGATGTTTTGTGAAACTTTTGTTTTTTGTTTGGTGTCATTTTCCATGTTCTGTGTTTTATGTGTGTAAATTTAAAATATGAAATTCTGACCAATGCATGTATTTTTGTTTCTTATAGTTAATTCAGCCTTCGGGGTTTAACATTGTAAAAACAGTTTCAAATGTTTTCAAAAGATTGTTTTATAGTGTTCCAAAACTGAATTAAAAATTAAAGTTTTTCCCCCCTTTGACAATAGTTTTCTTCAAGTACTATGTTTGTGAAGTGATAAAATAAAAATAGGAACAAGATGGCAGAGTCTATCTTTTATAAACTACATTATACATCATGTAACCTGGGCCACATGTTTGGTGAGAATGTGGTAGAAGTACTAAAATGAAATGAATGAAAGTGGTAAAATACAAACACATGATATTAATTCTAGATGATTCTGCCGTACCTTTCATCTAACACGACAACGACAAAAGCATGGAGTTTAGGTGCCTACGCTACTGTTAAGTCAGAGTTTGTGACAAAAGCTCAAGTGTAATGTGGTGGTTGAGGACTGGAGGCTCCACTTAGCAGGATGGACTGCATAATGAATGTAGTGTGGGGGTCAGTGCTCCATGCTAATGTCCCACAGTTAAAGGCAGTTCAGTGAGAATGACCGAGGCGGGAGTCCACAGACACTGACAGGAGCGAGGACGACAGGTGCATACAGAGCAGAACAGACACAATCAGACACTTCTCTGCACTCATCCTCACTGTCTTAAAGTCTGCACCGCTCATTGCTCCGAATCGCGTCCCCATATTTATATTTTGTTTCTCTTGCTAAAAGATTGTGCCTCGTTTTCCCTTAGTTTGACGAATTTGGTGAAGTTTATAATTTTACTTCCAGGTTGGACTTGGGCAGTAGATGTGGCATTCCAGGAGTTCCCTGAACACTAAAGGTCAACATTTTACAAAATAGTAATTGCTTGATAAGTATTCTTAAATGAATGTGTTTTTTGTGTGTTCTGACATAGCTGACGTAGAACAATTACCTTTTTGATCATAGCAATGTAAGTTTAATGCACTTGGCGTTTGTAGATCCAGCCATGACGCTTCGCTAGCGTCATGGCTGGATCTACCTTTACCTGTTTGAGCTGTCATATGTCGAGTCAGAACCCTGGCTCCTTCTCTGATGACAGGTGCGTGAAGTGCAGTGTAGTGGTAGTTTTTGAGGCCAGGGTTACGGAGTTAGAAGCGCGGATCCGCTGTTTAGAGGAGCTTAAGTCCAGTTATAGTTCGGTTTTAGCGTGAGGGCTACCGGACCGCGCTGCAGGGCGTAGCATTAGCATTAGCAGTAAGGCCGAGCTCAGCCCCTCAGCGTCTCCCGTGCAGCCGGGACTAGACCAGGAACAGAATAGGGACCAATTTGTGACAGTTCGGAGGGGACAAGGCGCTAAACGCCGAACCTCAGAGCGCCGTGAGCTTCACGTCTATAATAGGTTTTCTCCCCTCAGCGATCACACGCCCGCTGAACACACGAGAGAAACTCTTGTAATCGGGAGTTCTATTGTTAGAGACGTGAAGCTGCCAGCTGCTAGCGTTAGGTGTTACCCGGGGGCCAGAATGGGTGACATCGAAGGAAACCTTAGGATCTTAAAGCAGAGCAGGACCCGTTTCCGGCGAGTCGTGGTTCACGCAGGCGGTAACGACGCCCGTCGGAGACAATCAGAGGTGCTCAAAGTTCAAGTAGCCGCGGTGTGTGACCTAGCGAAGTCGATGTCGGACACTGTAATATTTTCTGGTCCCCTGCCCAATCGGATCAATGCTGAATTGTACAGCCGTCTCTCAGCATTCAACAACTGGTTATCCAGATGGTGCCCTCAAAACAACGTTGTCTTTATTGATAACTGGAGTGCGTTTTGGGGAAAGCCCGGGCTCATACGCAGGGATGGCATCCATCCGACTTCGGAGGGTACATCCCTATTAGTTCGGAATTTGACCGATAGTCTTAGTCGTGTTAAGTGACCATCTAGGGATGAGCCCCGGGCGCAGAGCAGCAGTTTAAGACGCTCCTCTGTCGCTGAACTCTCGCCCGTTCTGTCACATGTGAAGTGTTCAGATTCAAGACAGATAGAGACTGTGTGTGTCCCTCGTGTTCCTCGTACAAATAATGCCAAAAAGTCACATCTCAGAAAAAATATTTCAGGCGTCAGACCAAATAACTTAAGGAAAATAACAATCACAAATGACACAAATACACAAATGAATAAACACGTAAAATGTGGACTGCTAAACATTAGAGCAATTTCCTCCAAATCGCTCTTAGTTAATGAATTAATTAGTGACTATAACATAGATCTTCTAGCTCTAACTGAAACGTGGCTTCAAAAAGACGACTACGTCAGACTAAATGAGTCCACCCCACCCACCCATGTTAACTTTCAGACTGCCAGGAGCACAGGCCGAGGTGGTGGTGTGGCAGTGATCTCACACTCAAGCCTACTCATGAGCCCTAAAACTAACAATGCATTTCACTCATTTGAAAGCCTTATGCTGTCGATCACATGTCCAAATATGAAAAACCAAAAAGGAGTTTTGTTCATAGTTATCTACCGACCCCCTGGTCCCTTCTCAGAGTTTTTAACAGAGTTTTCTGACTTTATATCAAACTTAGTGTTAGCCTGGGATAAAATAGTTATAGTTGGAGACTTTAATATCCACGTGAACATGAGTGATGACGCTCTCAGTAATGCCTTCAGCGCCTTGTTAGACAGCATTGGTTTCACTCAGAATGTAAATAAACCGACTCACACTCACAAGAACACTCTGGATCTTGTCCTAACGTATGGAACAGAGATTAGTGACCTCATTGTCCTCCCTCAAAACCCTATATTGTCAGATCATTTCCTAATTACCTTTCAGTTTATTCTTAAAGATCATCCAGTCCCACAAAATAAAGTTATAATGAAAAGGACAATATCTGAAAAATCTATCTCAAAATTCAAAGAAATAATAGAGCCAATATTCAGTGACATGTCATGTGATCCTGCTGAGAACAGCTTTAGTCCCAGTTTAAGTGATCAATGTGTCGACTTGACCATGAATTCTCTGAAGTCTGCTCTTGACGTTGTCGCGCCGTTAAAACAGAAGGTCATTAGGCCAAAGCGCGCCTCCCCATGGTACAATCAAGAACTGCGTTCACATAAACAAAGAGTTAGAAAGTTAGAGGGATTATTTCGTCGCTCTCACACCGAAGAATCCCTAAAAGCATGGAAAAGTTGCCTGCTGTCCTATAAGCAGGCTCTGCGTAAGGCCCAAACCAGATATTATTCAAATCTAATAGAAGTCAACAAAAGTAACACTAAATTCCTTTTCAGCACTGTAGCTAGGCTAACAAACTGTCACAGTGCAGTAGAGCCCTCAATCCCAGCTACACTTAGCTCTGATGATTTCCTCCTATTTTTTAATAATAAAATAAAAACAATCAGAGATAAATTAGATGAAATTACCCCCGCTATTAGCCCTGAACTAGCCCAAGCTGTAAATCTAACGTCCCATATAAATCCACCTGTAAACCTAGAAAGGTTCACAGCTGTTGATCAAGCAGAGATAACTTCAGCCATTATGTCCTCTAAAAGCTCAACTTGTGTCCTAGACCCCATTCCAAGCAGACTCCTCAAAGACATTCTTCCCCTAATTATAGACCCTATTCTTAATATAATAAATACTTCACTCGAAAGTGGCTATGTTCCACAGTCCTTCAAACATGCAGTCATTAAACCTCTTCTGAAAAAGCCTAATCTAGATCCCGACCTATTGGTAAACTACAGACCTATTTCAAATCTTCCCTTCGTCTCTAAAATCCTTGAAAAAGTTGTAGTAAAACAGCTCTGTCGCCACCTGCAGGACAATAACTTATTTGAAGTTTTCCAGTCAGGGTTCAGAGCCCACCACAGCACTGAAACTGCACTAGTTAAAGTCACAAATGATTTGTTATTAGCCGCTGACGATGGACTGGTCTCAATCCTGGTTCTGTTGGACCTCAGCGCAGCGTTTGACACCATCGACCACAACATTCTACTGCAGAGGTTAGAATGTGATGTAGGTGTCAGAGGAACAGCCCTCAGCTGGTTTAAATCCTATCTATCTGATAGGTTCCAATTTGTTAATGTAAACCAGAGCTCCTCACCAAGCTCTAAAGTAATTTACGGTGTGCCACAGGGTTCGGTACTCGGTCCAATTCTGTTTACTCTTTATATGCTGCCATTAGGTAACATTATCAGAAAGCATGGCATTAACTTCAACTGCTATGCAGACGACACTCAGCTGTATTTATCAATGAAACCTGATCAGAGCGATCAAGTAGACAGACTTAGTACTTGTGTGAAGGAGATAAAAACCTGGATGACACTAAACTACCTGCTTCTTAACCCTGAAAAAACCGAGGTCATTGTGCTTGGCCCTAAGCATCTACGAGACGCTCTATCTGAGCAGATAGTCACACTGGACAATGTCAGTGTAGCCTCCAGTTCTACTGTAAGAAACCTTGGAGTCTTCTTTGACCAGGAGCTCTCATTTAAAGCTCATATAAATCAAGCTTGTAAAACAGCCTATTTCCATTTGCGCAACATCGCCAAAATCAGAAGAATCCTGCCTAAAAGTGATGCCGAAAAACGTATCCATGCATTTGTAACGACTAGATTAGACTACTGTAACTCCCTGCTTGCAGCGTGTCCTAAAAGCTCCATAAAAAGCTTTCAACTGGTTCAAAATGCAGCAGCAAGATTACTAACAGGAACAAAAAGAAGAGAGCACATTCAATTTGAATCAAATTCAAAATTCTACTCTTGACCTACAAAGCCATAAATGACATGGCCCCATCCTACCTCAAAGATGCTATAGAACCATATCATCCAAACAGAGCTCTTCGCTCTCAGAATGCTGGCCTTCTGGTGGTGCCAAGAGTCTCTAAAAGTACTGTAGGAGGTAGAGCGTTTAGCTACCAAGCTCCTGTGTTATGGAATCAGCTCCCGACCCATGTTAAATATGCTGACACAGTCTCTTCATTTAAGTCCAGGCTTAAAACGTTCCTCTTCGAAATCGCTTATGGTCAGAGTAGTTAGGAACAGAAACATAAACCCACAGCTTTAGCTATGCTGCCCTAGGAGTAACTATGCTGGGGGAAGTATGACAGCTTGAGCACTATCCTCTTCTTCTTCTGACTACTTATGCTATCAAACAATATTTATTTTTTGATTCCACTTGCAAACTGTTCACCGCCTTCTTTTCTTTCTCTCACTCCTGAGGACCTGTGGACCCAGATGCCCCTCCCCTGGTGAAGTGGTCCCTGCCCTGTGTGGACGGTCCCTCATCTGCCTGAAGAGTGGCTCCAGTTCGCCTCAGTCGGTCCCTCATCTGCCTGAAGAGTGGCTCCAGTTCGCCTCAGTCGGTCCCTCATCTGCCTGAAGAGTGGGTCCAGCTCGCCTCCGACGGTCCCTCATCTGCCTGAAGAGTGGGTCCAGTTCGCCTCCGACGGTCCCTCATCTGCCTGAAGAGTGGGTCCAGCTCGCCTCCGACGGTCCCTCTTCTGCCTGAAGAGTGGGTCCAGCTCGACTCAGACGGTCCCTCTTCTGCCTGAAGAGTGGGTCCAGCTCGACTCAGACGGTCCCTCTTCTGCCTGAAGAGTGGGTCCAGCTCTAGTCTCCTTGTGTCCGTCTGTGAGAGTCGGATCTCTCCTTCACTGGAACTCCTCCAGGTTTCTACGCTTTTTTCCCAAAGAGGTTTTTTTAGTAGTTTTTCCTGGCCGAGAAGGAGAGTCTAAGGACAGAGGACCCTGGGACATCGTCCCTCGCCACCACAGACATTGTCTGACTTCATCGCCACCACAGACATTGTCTGACTTCATCGCCACCACAGACATTGTCTGACTCCCTCGCCACCACAGACATTGTCTGACTCCATCGCCACCACAGACACTGTTGATTCATTTCTCCCTGTGGCCCTCAGAGGCAACTGTTGTTGTGATTTTGGGCCTTACAAAAATAAATTGATTTGATTTGATTTGATTTGGATGATGCAAAACAATTATGAACATTTACCACAGGCATGCTACTACCCCACCAAATTTAGTCAATAATCAAATTGACGGAGCTAATGTGTTGCAAAAGTTGTATATACATTGTATTTTATTTAGGGTTTGTATGCGTATTGATACTTTAAATTATTCTTGAAGGATAGACCTGCAGAAAATTCCAATGAATCCTGATCCTGTAGCTTATGCCTAATTCATTTGAGAGTAAAAAGTGCTCATCCATCACGTCTGACATCTCCGGCCCAGAGCGGGCACATGGGAGTCTTGTTTATTCAGAGTACAAAGTTTTGTGGAAGGAAACTTGATATTAAATGTGACTCGAAATAGACTTTGTATATGATTGTAGGACTCAGGTTTTTAATAAAAGAAGAAAAGGGTCACAGAAAGCTGAAATAATGTTTCGCTGTCTCTAAAGGCCAGTATTAAAGAATTGTGCAAAATCAGTCCCAGCTCGCAGGACAAATGTAGGTGTGAAGTAAACTATAAGCCAAGTGACTTCAATAGAGTAGGTGTGAGAGTGCAGGTGGCAGCGGTGCATTGTGGGAGCATAGGAAGTGGAGCAGGACACAGGAACAGCTGGGCCAGAGCGGGACAGGCACAAGCCGGGGCTAAAGTGACGTCAACAGAGCGTGGGCACAGTGTGAGTGTGGACACAAAGGCTGGGGAACATAAAGCACAAGGAATGACACTAACCTTTTGGAGCATTATGTAGAGACACGTTTCTCACGCAGAGTATAGTTTAGTGTTGGTTATGGAGAATATAGATTCTGAAAGATGTTGTGATATTTTAATGATGAAAATTGCCTTTCTCCATGACAGAAGCATATTGTATCTAGGGGAAATAATATGTAAAATTGACTTTCAAGAGCTTTTAACCATGATATTAATGTGTTCCCTCATCATTAGATGTATTTTAATTTGTTGATGCAATTTTAAGAATGCATTTTTAGCACAGAGAGGTTTTTCTTGTTGTTAAGAATGTCTGAAAACTGAAATACAACAATATAACATGCAGTATGACCAGATCCTTTCTGATATTTACTTTGCAAATGGATTTTCCAAATGCTGCACTGCAGATGGCTTCTGTGACCCAGCACTATTAAAACACTTACTGCTGGTATTTTAATGGAACTCATATTTTTCAGGAGGAGAGATAAAACAGTGGGTTAGCAACTGGCACTTTTAATCATTTTTGGAACAAATGGAACTGGCTTTAATTGTGCGTGAACAACTGAAATGATCTGACTGTTTCACGGATGTATCACTTAAATTCAGAAAGAACAGATCAAAGATTTCTCAATTATAAAATAGAAGTCTGAAAATCTGAAAAGGTATCTTCATTCTTCTTCTTTGGTGTTTGGTATCTCCATTCTCCTTTCATTTCATTTGAACCTGAAGCATATCAGATTCTATTAACTTTGAAGTACATCAAACAGAACAGAAGCCGTTTTTCACTTGCCAAACTGACGCGGCTGGCCAAAGACTATTGTGGAGAGAATCCTAAAGAGACCATTTAGACCTTGTGAATGCGTTCAGATCAATGATATCGAAGGTTCCTCTCAAACCAGAAGACATGCTAAATAAATATTATATGTTGTGGGATTCAATAATTAGAGGTTGAGTCCACAAAATAAATACTATTCCTGCTGTGTGTTCACAAATGGATCTTATTAGCTTGATAACTGGGAGGAAAAGGAGTTTTGAACATAATTCTGGTCCAGGCAGGAATAAAAGGAAATAAAAGGCATTATTACATAAATTATCCAAATAACTCCAAATATGTTTTGCAAAATCAACTTCAATTAACTTTTAACCTTGGTACAACTCAGAGATGTTGCCTGACCCGCCAGCCCCGCCCACATTCTGTTCGTATGCGTAAAGGTCTGGAATCGGAGTCAGAGCCAATGAAATTGTCGGTCATCCATTTACCGCTCCAATCCCAGGCGGAGGTTTGAACGCGTCACACTGAGATACGGAAGTAGCTTTCCACCAAAACATTCAAGATGGCGGACCCGGCTCGAGACCCGGCTCGTGACCCGGCTCGAGACCCGGCTCGTGACCCGGCTCGAGACCCGGCTCGTGACCCGGCTCGTGACCTGGCTCGTGACCGAGTGTTTACTTCTGCTCTCACTTCGGTTTGAACGATCAGGAAAGTCCGCTCTACTTGCCATGATGAACGTGCGTTAGATGCGGTTATACGAAGGGCGTCATCGCGATTCAGGAGACATTTTCTGCGTTCGGGGACGGATAACGCGGAACACGCCTTGTTGACCTGGGCTACGTAATATCCGGTTAAGCGTGTCACGTTTTTTGCGTCACTTCTGGGTTTATGTGATTGGTTCTGTCTCTGCTCTAAACTCCGCCCTAGAAATTGAACCGCAGCAGTCGAGCCCCAGAGCCATACACAGTTTTGATAAGTAGTTTACCAAACGTGTTGGGAATGGCTGGTCAGGCAATCAGAGATGTATTTCAATTGATTCCTGCCTGTTTGAGTTAATACTGTTTTGTTCTGCAACTGAGGCTTGAGGGCTCAGAAAAATCCTGTTTTCACCTACCCCCTATCCCCACCCACATCCATGCACTTAGTTGCAAATATTTGAAAAATTAAGACTCTGAGTGACACATAGGGTTCTAAAATGTCACGTAGCGGCTTTAGAAAAATAAAATCACGTAAATGACAATTAGCTGTTTGCGACGGTAAAATGCCACAATGAAGAGGCGGAGCTTATTAGTGCTGCCGTTTTGAACAGGAAGTCTATAAGATAAGATAAGGTAATACAACCATTATTTATCCCACAAGGGGAAATTCCAGAGTCGCAATGCATAGTTTAAGAACAGCAGGAGAATAGAAACATGCACAAGAAAACAAGATAAATAACTTTAAACATATATTCAGATTTAATACAATAGAGCAAAAACAACAAAAAGTGGCTATGACCCTGGTTTTGTGCAACGCAGCAAAAGGACACAGTAAGTACCACATAAATATCAGTTAAAGTGACTTAAGTGCATTATCATTTTACACAAAAGGGGCTATGGTTGTGATTATGGCCAGTAGAGGATTTGGTTGGAATAAGTGTCAAGTAAAGTGAATCGGGATTGCACCAGAGATAAATCACATTGGACGTTACTGCACATGACAAGTGGATGACACATGTAAGTGCAGTGTTTATTGTTCTAGCAGCTCATATTAAACCTCTTTAGATCAGTTCTGTGGCTTACAATGAAAAAAGTGTACAATGATAATCTACTTATGTTATAGTTCAATAAAAGCCCAATATGTCTCCTTAAACAAAATATTGGCTATTGGCATGAGGCCATATTATCTGCCCCGGGAGTTCTCACATGTGATTTTGATCGCAGTCTATGTGGCCCCGTCTGCCAATGCTGAATATGCTTGTGAAGCACTGCTCTCCTGCACTTGTAGGCTGCAAAGACAGCACCCACAGGCTTTCTTCCTCGTCTCTGGTGACTTTAACCACGCTTCTCCCTCTTCTGTTCTACCAACATACACCCAGTATGTTACCTGCCCCACCAGAGAGAATAGAACATTGGACTTGTTTTTTGCCAACACCAGAGAGGCTTATTCTTCTTCCCCCCTCCCTCCCCTGGGCAGTTCGGACCACAACCTTGAGGCCTGTATATGAACCCATCGTGCGCAGGCAGCCTGTGGTGTCCCGTGTGGTGAGGATGTGGTCTGCTGAGAGCGAGGAGGCTCTGAGGGACTGCTTCAGCACCACTGTCTGGACTGAGCTTCATGACCCACATGGGGAGGACATCAACACCATCACAGAGTGTATCACGGACTAAATCAACTTCTGTTTTGAGAACATTGTTCCCTCCCGGACGGTGCAGTGTTTTCCAAGCAACAAGCCATGGATTAACCGTGAACTGAAGGCTCTGCTGAAGGAGAAGAAGAGAGCCTTCAGGTCAGGGAAGGAGCTGAGGACTGTGCAGAAAGAGCTGAGGCGGAAGATCAGGCAGGCGGAAGCCAGCTACAAGAGAAGGATGGAGGAGCAGCTGCAGCAGAAGAACATTCAGGGAGTGTGGAGAAGCCTGAAAACCATCTCGGGCTTCATAATCCCCCCTGCCCAGACAGAGGGGGATCTACAGTGGGTGAATGATTTAAATGCTCACTTCTTGAGATTTGATCGGTCACCAGCCCCTCCCCCTGCACAGCTGCATGCTCCCTCTTCCACAGCTGGACAATGCCCTGCATCCTTTCCTCTTCATTTCTCCACTCCGGACCATCAGCTCACCACTTTGCCTGGACTCACCCATCCCCCCAGCACACAGTCCCCCTGCCAACCACTGACTGTCACAGCAGCACAGGTGAGGAGTGAGCTGAAGAGGATTAAAGTGAGGAAGGTAGCAGGACCTGATGGCATCAGCCCCAGGCTCCTTAAGTCCTGCGCAGATGAACTGTGTGGAGTTATGGAGCATGTCTTCAACATGAGCTTGAAGCTGAGGGTGGTACCACAGGTCTGGAAGACCTCCTGTCTGGTACCTGTGCCCAAGACACCGTGCGCCAAAGACCTCAACAGCTTCAGGCCGGTGGCTCTCACGTCCCACCTGATGAAGACACTGGAGCGGCTGGTCCTGGACCACCTCCGCTCCACCGTGAGCCCAGAAATGGACCCGTTGCAGTTCGCATACCGGCCTGGCATCGGAGTGGAGGACGCCGTCATCTCCCTGCTGCTGCACCGCTCTCGCAGCTCTGTGAGGATCCTGTTCTTTGATCTTTCCAGCGTCTTCAACACCATCCAGCCGCTGCTCCTGAGGGACAAGCTGGAGACGGCTGGTGTGGAGTATGACCTGGCAGAGTGGATCCTGGACTACCTCACAGACCGACCCCAGTTTGTGAGAGCACGGGACTGTGTGTCTGACACTCGGACCTGCAGTGTGGGGGCGCCCCAGGGCACTGTCCTCGCGCCCTTTCTCTTCACCCTTTACACTGCAGACTTCAGACATGACACGGACAGCTGTGTCCTGCAGAAGTTCTCTGACGACTCTGCCATGATGACGCGGAGTACAGGGGACTGGCGCAGGACTTTGTGGACTGGTGTCAGCGGAACCACCTCCTCATCAACGCGGGGAAGACCAAGGAGATGGTGGTGGACTTCCGCAGACGCCACTCTACTGCCCCCTCACCAGTGAACATCCAGGGACGGGACATTGAGAGAGTGGACTCATACAAGTACCTGGGTGTTCATCTGAACCACAAACTGGACTGGACTCATAACACAGACGCACTGTACAGGAAGAGCCAGAGTCGGCTCTACCTCCTGAGGAGACTCAGGTCTTTTGGAGTGACAGGGCCACTCCTGAAGACCTTCTACGACTCTGTGGTGGCATCAGCCCTCCTGTACGGTGTGGCCTGCTGGAGCAGCAGCATCACAGAGAGGGAGAGGAAGAGGCTGGACAGAGTCATCAAGAAGTCCAGCTCCGTCCTGGGCTGTGCTCTGGACTCGGTGCAGGAGGTGGGGGACAGAAGGGTCCTGGCTAGATTCACATCTATGCTGGACCATGAGTCTCACCCCCTGCAGGACACTCTGTCTGCTCTGGAGAGCAGCTTCAGTGAGAGACTGATCCACCCTCGCTGTGTGAAGGAAAGGTTTTGCAGGTCTTTCCTTCCTGCTGCTGTCAGACTTTATAACAAACACTGTTAGTCCTGAACACTCGCAATACTGACCTAACCATGTGCAATTCCGTCATATGTGCAATTACTGTGAAATTCATGTGCAATCCATGTGCCGTCGTGACACATATTCATGTGCAATTACTGTCGTGATCACATAAGATAAGATAAGATATTCCTTTATTGTCCCACATGGGGAAATTTCATTGGTGCAACGCAGGTAAATACAGAGGTAGATACAGAAGAACAGATCACTTATAGGAAGTCTGAAAAACACTTTCAGTAGAAGATCTCCTATAAATAAATAAAAACTCCCATAGAAAAATGAATAAATAAATACATAAATACCATTGCATGTGATCCCGACAGTAATTGCACATGAATATGTGTCACGACAGCACATAGATTGCACATGAATTTCACAGTAATTGCACATGAATTGCACATGAATTCCAAAAGCAATTGCACATATGACAGAATTGCACATGGTTAGGTCAGTATTGTGAGTGTTCAGTACTAACAGTTTTTGTTATAAAGTCTGACAGCAGCAGGAAGGAAAGACCTACGGAACCTTTCCTTCACACAGCGAGGGTGGATCAGTCTCTCACTGAAGCTGCTCTCCAGAGCGGAGAGAGTGTCCACTCTGCCAGGTCATACTCCAATGCAATGGTACTTATGTATTTATTTATTTTTATCTTTATTATTTTTCCCCTCCATCCCTTTTGTCTATGGGAGTTATCTGTTCTTTTCTTCTGTATCTACCTCTGTATCTACCTGCGTTGCATCAATGAAATTTCCCCATGTGGGACAATAAAGGAATATCTTATCTTATCTTAAAAAGACTGGGCATTAATGTGTGCGACTAAAGTTTAAGTTTTTTTTTTCCCTTTGCATCTTCACATTCTTCTAGAGAACACAACTACATCCCTGTTTCTTGTCTCTTCTTTGCTCCTGTACCTAGTTCGGGAGACGTTTTGGAATATGTGTGTGCCTGGCAGAGTGAGGGGGATTGCAGCGCTCTGCGCTTACCTCAGCCTGCTCCCCTTCACACGGCACACATGTGTTGATTCAGCACCTCTCTAATAGCGTGCACATTAACTGCAGCACAGATCACAGCAGCGGCGCGGAGGGGAGTGTGCTAATCACAGACCGACCACCGTCCATCCTCCTCCCAGCCTTCCTTCTGGGCATGATGTATGTGTGAAGAAGAGGAAAATGCATAGTCTGTACTGTTTGTATTTGGGGAGGTGATTACAAGAAGTATAGCAAGAAGAGAGAGAGAGAGAGAAGGGGAGAGAGAGAGAGAGAGAGAGAGGGGGGAGAGAGAGAGAGAGAGAGAGAGAGAGGGGGGAGAGAGACAGGAGAGAGAAAGAAGAGAAAGGGGGTGGTGGGAGTGAGAGAGGGGAGAGCAGAGGAGTGAACGTGCATAGGAGCACAGAGGAAGGATGGCTGCACATGTTTGAACTGCCTGTGATGCTCTGAGGGGAAAAACAGAGGAGAAGAAGGAGAGACGGAAGCTTGATCTCAGCGGGAGACAGCGCATTTTGTCCCTCATTTGTTGGGAAGATAAGCAAATTTGGCAATGCCTGCTGAAGTGAAGGAGGTGAGTGTGCTGTGGAATGGCTATATTTGCTTGAACTGTACCCTCCCTCTTTTCCTATCCTGCAGTTTCCCCCCCTTTCTGCGGAGAAGCATATAGACACAGTTTGTTATTCATTGTGGCTGTGTCATGATGAATGAAATGGGCATGAGTCGCCTCCTCTCTCCTCTCTCCCCCTCTCCATCTCTCCCTCTCTCTCTTTCGCTGCTGTTTCGGTGCAGTCTCCTTGTGTGTGAGCTCACAGGGACACGGTGGTGTTAACAGCTTCATCAAGTCGAAGCATGTTTAGTTCACACAGAGTCTATAAAATGTGCAGGTGTGCGTACATGAAAGGGTAAAAGGATGATCTGTGGGTGCTTTGTTAAAGGGGTTGTCCCTCCGGGGGGAGAATGCTGCACACTCTGTCAGTGTATTGCCATGATGTATCAGAGAGACGTTAAATCTGACCATGCAGCATTTAACTATTTGAGGAGCAGAGTGCAAAAGGGAGGCTCCTCAGAAATAACTTTACATATGCACAACAACGTGTTTGCATGGTATGTTTGCATGTGGTGCTTTTCTGTTGCTTTTTGGTCTAAATGAAAAGGCTCAGTTGTTCAGGGGGGATATTGGAATCCATCTGATTTGGTCGTGTCACATACTGCAGTTGCAACGCACATATTTGAACATGAAATCTTATCTTTAAATTTGTCAAGAGTGTATTAAGAGTGTTAAAAGTCAGTCTGCTTCTTGTTTCTGTGTCCTGGACGTGATGAATAGAAACAATTGGAAGGGCAACAACTGGTGTGAAAGTTTTCCAAAATCAATATATAGATTATTACTTAAAGAAGGAAGGTAATGTGCTGTGGTCACGCATAATAAAAACAAATAACAAATGACCACTGACTGCACTGGAACTATTGCAGGGCCAAATCAAACATTGTGAATTAATGTGATACTTGTATTTGCATAACTAATGTTGCAGTGCTTCAAATGTTGAGAGCTGTTCCTAGTGATTGGACCGCCCTGCTCCACAATTGCACAGAAGTTGTTCATCTGTTTTCTTCCAGTTGTCCCTTTTAGCACATCTTGGTTGAGACAGAGTGGGGCGGATGAACAGTGACAAAGTTGTGACTAATGTCTTCTGACATCACTGAGCTGATGTCATGTTTTATTAGCGCGTGGAGGCCCAACTTGCCAACGATCCCAGATTCTCCTGATAAAGACAAAACGCCTGTTTAAGCTTGATCAAGAAGCAGCGAGGGCCTTCAAGGAGATGTTGATTCAGTCACAACACAACACTTGCATGACTCTACATCAACGTTTTTCCCTTCAGCTTGATTTGGCCACGTTTGAGTCATGGCTGCATGAGTAGGGATGCCCTTGAGGATATAAAAGTAATGAAAAATATGCTTTGCTATAATTTAGTACAGTCAAGCCTGTGTGCTCTGGGGCAGGTTTAAACTTAACATGGATGCATTTTCTGCTTTTGCATCTTCTACTTCTGCATTTATTTTTATGTCAACTTAAGAATCCTCACCACCTTGAAGCACACACTGCATGCAATGATGCGATAAGTCTTCTTTTCAAAGACAGAAACACATCTCAGGTAGAAACATCAGAAATCAATACATGAATCAAGAACACAAAAGTCAAGTTGCAGTGACTATTGAGAAACACGTACAATCTTAGAGTAAAACGACTGAATTTAAGTCAAAGTTGCGAATGTCATCTTGACCTATTTGGCTGCATGTGCCCACTTACTGATGGCGCAGTGAGTTATTTAAATGAGCCTTGACTCAGAGCGGATTGGCCTTCCCCGGAGCCCGATTCAAATGGGGTACAGTGCACACATCCTTTAAATCCGCAATCAAGCTGTGCAGAGAGGACAGCATTAGCAACAGTAGACTCTCTTTGTAATAATATTGAACTGCCCACCCAACAATATCCAATCTACCTTCCCCAGAGTTGTTGTCAGTCTGTTTTATGTGACCTCTTTCATCTGCACTGACATGGTTGAAGTCTCAAGCGGGTGGGTTACAAAAAGCAGATTGGCTCAAGGTTCATCTCACTAGTGTGATTTAATGCAGGTATCGGGGCAGTTATTCTTCCTACTGCAGTGATCTATAGTGTGAAAGTACCTTTTTATTTTATTTTTTTAGCTCACTGAAGTTTTAGAACATGGCTTCATTTCAAAGCACAGCTCAGCAGATCACAGCAGAAACTGTGTATTTCAGCAACAAATGTATTGAACTCATTGTCTTGAAACTAAAATTGATTTACAACTTTGGATAAACTATTATGCTGCGTTATAGAATGTATTTATTTATTAAAGAAGTGAAGAAGAAGAAGAAGAAGAAGAAGAAGAAGAAATCATTCATCTGACAATAATAAAGTTTGTATTGTAGAACTTCAATGTACTCCGGATAAGAATGAACCAAAACAAGAGCATGCAAAATGTTTACAGTCAACATAACTTGCCACTTAATCCCAACCCAGAATGCTAAATAATTAATGCATTCTTGTAAATGAAAGCCATTTGCCGAAGAGAAGTTCAAATCCCAGTTCGGCTTGATTAACAACAGCTTGGTTTAACAAAGCAACAGCTACTGCACCATTTACAGCTCAGATAATAATATTCAGAGCAAATTTCCACACCGCGCACTCGAAGGTCACATGTCACATTATGAGACATGATGAGGGCTTTGCATATGAGGGAATTGTATGTGTTTTTAAATATATTTTAACATGATAAATACATGGGGTTTGCAGTGATTTACAGTAAAGAAATTAAATTAAACACCAAATCTTTTGCAAATTAAGCCACCACCAATTTGTGTGGATTATTAAAGATTTCCAGTCATATAATATCTGTTTTGACTGCCAGTTGTAGACCTTTAGACCATTCAGGAGAAAGATACAGAACTCATCACTGTCAATTATATTGTAAAGTAGAATGGCACTTCCTTTTGTTTGTGTATAAGTCTCTAGTTGGCATTTTGATTATTTATCAAGTATATTGCACATCAGTTCAACCCTTTGAGGTCTCAGGACATTTTTATCTTACAATTCAATTGTATTAACACAGAGACAGGAAAAAAGCCTTTCAACAACTTTGCTCCCTCCCTGTGGAACAAAACACAGAGATTTTTAAATCAAATCATGTTATGCCTTTTAATGATTTTAAAGAATTGGTATCCTGTGTTTACTTTATTTATGTGGGTACCCATGAAAAAGAAAACTTTTCTCGTTGGGTTTTCCCTGTATAAATAAATAAAATCAATTAATGACATAATTTAATTCAGAAATGAATTAATTGTTCAACCAATCACTTTTTGATCAATAAAAAATGTATTCCCTGGAAATAGCCTAATAAACACACAATTTCTGATATGTTATCATGTATAGTTTCTTAATTTTCCACAGAGAAAAAAATCTATTGAATACAATTTGCCAAATATACATTTCCTAATGTAAAACTATGGGCTAAAAAGAGGTGCTCTCATGCAGAAGCTGCACTACAGAGAAAAATCAATACATTCAGGCAGATACCTTCATTTGATAAATATCCCACAATTTCCTCTTGTTGTCAATAATAAACCTTGAAGCTATTACAAAATAGAAGAAGATAAACTGTGCTCAACATTAGGCTAATTAAATAGATGCCAAGTGGGGAATCAGTTGACAAATTCTTTAGTTATAAGGTTATAGCCTAAGACATTTTTTCTTTGCACAAATAAAATAAAATGCATTTTTAAAAAGAACAAACATGCACAGCCATTTTAGACACTGTGGCTTTATGAGCCCGCTAGATTATGTGATAATCATGCATTACAGCTGCTGAGAGTCCAGTGTCAAGTGCATCCATTTTCTCATCAGCTTTAATGTGTGGTTTTAGCCTCTAACCGTTGCATAAACAACAACATAATGCATGAGGTAGAGCTGCTATGTTCCACTGATGTAGCTCGTTGTGTTGTGCAGGAGCAGGGTTCTGAGGGTCCCCTAGTGCTGCCCTTGTCCCAGGACATGAAAGAGGGGGTCCCGGACGTCCCAGGTGCTCCAGACAACTGCGATGAACTGGACACACCCACTTCTATCGCCTCTGCTGTGACCTCCACCAACGAGAGCTCCACAGAGACTGACACCCCCCAGCAGACGGACACAGAGGTCAAGTGCTTAGGCAACTTTTCACAAATGTTTACTTTCCCCCCATATATTTACAATGATATTATTTACAGAAAGGCAATGAATTTCGGTGTATTTTGTTTATCTTTTTGGGGTATGTTTTATTATGTGTTTTGTTTAATAATGCTATATCTAATCTTTTGGGTGGTTTGGATGACAACAGGCATTTTAACTAAAGTGCCACCAAGAGATTTCAATTATAGTGCTTTAACGGCTCATTCTAATAGTCGTACATGTCAAGCCCATTTTCTGTTTTTGGCCAGTATTATGCAAAATCCAACAGGAAAAGTGTGGGCTGCCACCTGGGAGATGTTATGAGACACATAGATCAGAAAGTCAATTTCCAGCATCTCACTGCAAACAGTGGCTGGACCTCAGCTTGTTTCATCACAGGCCCATCTAGGCTCATTTTCAACTAGATGAATTCATTTTTCTTTGGCTCCAGATGCAATGTCATAATTTATCGCGGGAATGCAAAAAGCCATGGAAGTGCTGAGATAATGGTGATTGATCATTGAGAAATAAGATAAATAACATTAAGTGGTGGGCTTTATTGTGAAAATTAGAGAGAAACAGACAGCGCTGGTGACCGGAACATGTCAAGTCCCAGCAAATGTAGAACAAACAGTCCCTGCTTTGTCTGTAAATGTGCCAATCTGAAGGCATTTGATGCAGCACACTGTGGACCTTTCAAACAAACGTGATGGTTAAAGGAGACATATTATGCTTTTTTTCCCCCCAAACACTTGGCATTGAATTATCTCAAAAGAAGATAATCATTTTACATTCATTTTTTCATTGTAGAACACAATATTATGTATAGAAACAGGTCCATTGACTTCCTGTTCAAAACTGCAGAACTAATACAAGTGATCATAGTGACATTTCACCGTAACAAGCAGTGGATTGTCTTGAAAAGTGACATTTTAGAACCCTGCAGGTATCCTAAGAGTCCTAACTTTTCAAACAATTGCATCTAAGTATAAGACTGTGGGCGGGGATAGGGGGTGTGTGAAAACATACATTTTATGAGCACCCTGGCCTCATTTGTAGGACAATACAAGATTAGTCAAACTCAAAACACGTTGCGTACGCTAATGAGGAAACATTGCTGTAGTAGATTTTGCATAATATGTTCCGTTTAAAGTTTAGCACAGGCTGTGATTGGACAAAGAAGATACTAATTGTAATGTGTCACTTTTGACAGGAGTCAAAAGCAGTGGATCAAGAGGTTAAACCAGACCAGACTGACAGCCAAGCAGCTCTGAATGAAGCTGTGGAGAGCCTGCTGACGCTGGGCTCGCCTGAACTCACGTCCACACCGGTGGCTCAAGAGAACACTCCTGTCGACACGCTGGCTCCTGAGGCACACTCCACTCTCTCCGAGCCCTTCACACTGACCACAAACACCACCACCACAACTACCGCCCCACAGCCTGAGACCCAGCCAGTGCCCCCCGACACGCAGGGCCGGGTCTACGCTCTCCCAGACGGCTACAGAACCATCGGCGGAGACTTTTGTGCCGGATATGGAAGCTTGTCGAGGGCCACGCTTCACAGATACTGGCCAGCAAAGACCTTCCAGCCAGGGGCCCACTACACGCTGCCTTTTCTCAGGGACAGCTACACTCCGTCCATCCTGGGGAGTCAGACAGAAGAGGAGGGTCAGCGTGAACGTGCAGAGACGCCGTGCGAACTGAAAGACCACCCAACGAGCACTTACGCAACGCTGGGGGGAATACACCAGTTTAGGCCCATCACCACAATGGAGCTTCTCAGAGAACCCTCAAGAACCAGGTAATACCAACACTCACAGTGACAGCCTTTCTTTCACAAAATAAATCGTATTAATTTAGGAAATTAATGAAAACTTATGAATTATGTTTGATCTATATATCTTTGAGCATTTATTGATTCATGTTGCACCATGTTACTGAATTAAAAAAAAAGGCATAGATCAGTGGTTCACAAACGTTTCATACCAAGCACCACCTAAGAAAATTTTTGGCTCTTTGAGTACCCCAGATCTAAGCCCGGTCCATAACAGGATTATTATTGGTCTAAATTGGGACTAAAATAAATATACTAAATTAGGAGTATTCTATGGAACTTTTCCCGTTTGCTGCGCGTTCACACAGAGTAGGAACTAGAGACTGGGACCACACTTTTGGGACTGTTCTGTGGTAGGTACTTTCCAGTCAGACCAGGATGTTGTGGTATCACAAGAACATTTCAATTGGGAAATATGCTTAATTCATGCTTAGACAATAGAAAGTACTCCAAAATACAAATCCTAATTATTGGGCTGTAAATGAAATTCGGAATAATTGTAAGGCATTGTGTTCATTGTTTGTTTGAGCTTTTCGTGCATCACAGTTTTATAGTAGAAAAAGCTTCAGTTGTAGTCATCTGGACTCAGTTTGAAAAAATAGACGTTTCGACTCTCATCCAAGAGTCATTGTCAATAAAAGAATTTAGATCGAGAACTCCGATATTAATACTGTTCTGTGGTAAGTCCAGCCCATTGGGAGGAGCCTTCCTGAAGTAGAAAGAGTTGTTTGTTTCAACAGAAACTCCCCCCTTGTATCTTCTTTTATTAACAATGACTCTTGGATGAGAGTCGAAACGTCTATTTTTTCAAACTGAGTCCAGATGACTGCAACTGAAGCTTTTTCTACTATGGAACACGCCTGGACGAATGAGGGATTACACCGACATCACAGTTTTATATGCAGATTAACAGTGATCAACAGAAGTAAGAAGAATAAATATAATATTAACAAAAATATAATCACATTTTTGTGCGGGTAGTTATTAATTAGGGACAGGGGATAATAGGGACTTCTAACCAAGAACTTACCCTGAAGAGGATAGAATAAGAGGATAGAATAAGAGGATAGAATAAACTCCAAATTAATCAGATGTTAGAACTGCAAAGGGCTCCGTGCACCACCAGGAGCTAATTTACTTCCAGTGGCACTGTACCACAGTTTGAGAAACACTGACATAGATTTCAGACAAAATAGAACAACCAGTTATACCAACCAAGCAAGAATTTACAGTTCAATCTAAAGTTCATGCTCTCCCTTGGATTATTGTCATGATTGAAACAGATTAATGGCCATGTGTCTAATAAAGATACAAACATTTCATTTCCCAATTATTCATTGTCAGATTGTCAGACAAATACACAGTCAAAGGTGAAAGTGAAGGACGGAGCGCTCAGACAAATTCAGAGAGCCTGCTATGGCTGTGGCCATTGTCGGGTGAGTCAGTGTGGACAAAACTGAGACAGATGAACAGCAGTTAAGGAGCCGCTAGAATCAATCAGGAATGACAGCCGGCTGCAAAGTCAATAAATAAGAAGGCTTCACCTGTTACTGGCTGCCAGAAGCTTTCCCTCAGCCCATATAAAGTGACAGAACTGTTTGTACAAGATAGAAGCTAGTCACTTAAGCTGTCGAACTCGCCCATTCTTGCTCTGTTCTCAAACATTTTTCAAAGCGTCATACGTGTTGCCCGTCTCTTTGCAGGACTGGATATGACGAGGCGTTCATGGCTCAGCTGGAGGGCAACTTGAACCCCTTCCTCCAGGCCATGTGCCGGGCTCAGACCTTACAGTTTCCCCACAAACGCAGCAGCATGGTCAGCCTGGACAGCATCCGCAGAGATCCACGATGGAGGGATCCAAACTTGCAGGAGGTCATAGCAATGCTCAACCACCCCATGGACCCGGTCAAGTCCAACGCCGCGGCCTATTTGCAGCATCTGTGTTATGAGAACGACCACATCAAGCAGGAGGTGCGCCAGCTGAACGGTGTGCCGGTTCTTGTGGAGCTTCTGGACCATCCCAAACCCGAAGTGCACCGCAAAGCGTGTGGAGCTCTGCGCAATATTTCTTTTGGCAAAGACCACCAAAACAAAATGGCCATCAAGAATTGTGATGGCATCCAAGCCTTAGTTCGATTGTTAAGGAAGACCAGCAGCGTGGAGGTCAAAGAGTTAGTTACAGGTGAATTATATCTACAGATTCACTAGTTTTTCTACTTTAATTTATTGATCCTCAATATACATAGACAGAGGTTTAACGCCTGAGACTAAATATTACTTTCTCTCTACCATCCACAAGCTCTACGTTTTAATTATGTCCACTTTAGGAAAATAAACAACAACATTTCTGAGTGTAAGGCAGTTGTAAGAGTGATCATTTAATTTACTACTGTAAATGTGCTGCCATATTTCATCCATCCATACAGCTTTAATAATTGTGAGAATCTGTCAGTTTACTCAGAGAGAACACAAGTTTCTAAGAGACTAATCCCTGTCCTCTGACCTCTAATCGCCCACTCACGTAGCGCATTCATACAAAGCAAGGTGGATGAAGTGTCTTGCCTAAGGACACAATGCACTAGAGCCACGTTATTCCCACTCAAGTACAAACAAAGTCTTCTTAGTTTCCAAGGAACGACACGATTGATAAGACGGTACGGCCACAGCGATGTTTATTATATTAATATTATGTGCATTTTTAATTGCAGGAACTCTTTGGAACCTCTCCTCGCATGAACCTCTGAAGATGTCTGTCATTAACCACGGCCTTCAAACTCTGACGGATGAAATCATCATCCCTCACTCCGGCTGGAGGAGAGACTCAAGTGATCCCTCTAAAATGCAGAGTGCTGAGTGGACCACCGTTTTCAAGAACACCTCTGGATGCCTGAGGTAAGGCTGCCTCTCATGGACCAGAGAACAACACATTTAAATGCTAACGCAATAAACTGTCTGGGCACAGGAACGTGAGCTCGGACGGGGCAGAGGCTCGCCAGAGGTTGAGGGACTGCGAGGGGCTGGTGGACGCTCTGCTTCATGCCCTTCAGGCCGCTGTTCTCACCAAGGACACAGACAATAAGGTTCACATTTACAACACTCAAGGCAACGCATGTTACCCTTTAAGGACATGCAGCTTTGAATGAGAACAATAACTTTAATATGGAACACATCATAATCCCTTGAGTGTGTATGAAATATGACATTCTTGAAGGAAATCTAAATGTGTACTGAATAGTATCAATGTAAAATTTTCCATGTAACATTCTCACGCAATTATAGATCCAAGTAAGACATTGAAAAGACAGTTTTTAGCCAATTTGTAGTGTCGCCCTTTATCTGAATAATGTGTAAAGTATAATGTAACATGTTTTGTATTGTGTCTGTAGTCAGTGGAGAACTGTGTGTGCATCCTGAGAAACCTCTCCTATCACGTTCACAAAGAAATCCCTGGAGCCGAGCGTTTCCAGGAGCCACACATGATGAGATCAGTTGGTCACCCAAGGAAGAAGAGCGAGCATGACTGTTTTGGTGGAAAAAGACCCAAAGGTGGGTTTGTGATGACACCAGCACAATCCTAATGTATTCAGTTTGAACTCCTTGCCTTTGAACACGTTATTACAGTGTTACTTTGCCTTAAACTAACTAAGTTTTGTGCAGGGAATAAAACAATGCGTCAGTAGATTTTTGGGCTTGTAGCGGCTGTGGGCGCCACATTCCTCTTGTGCCTCTTGATATTTGAATATTAGGATATAGGATATAATAATACAGATTCAGGAGCAGATTATAGACTGTAGTAAGTGGAAACTCAATGTTTTTTAAATCAAAATCCACGAAATGCAAGTTTTAATTAGATGTTCAGCTAATTAAACAAACAAAGCCCAATGATTAACCCATCAGCACCAGTCTGTGTATTTCACCAATTCTAATCTCTGAAACACTCTTTTCTTTTCTGTCGTATTCATTAGAGGAGTGGTTCAATCAAGGTCAGTGTGCTTGTTGATTCTGAATATTTTAAGAATAATATTGTGTTTCTGCGCCACGTTGAATTCATTGACATTAAACACGTGTGCTGACGGTAATAAAACTGGTGTCTGTGTGCATGTTTGTATCTGTGATGTACAGGTTGGAAAAATGGCTTTATGGACAGAAAATATGGTACATTGGATTTACCTAAACGCCCTGAGCAAATGAAAGGTACATTTCAGAAGAAATGCTTGGACTCTCTACTATTAACAGCCCTTTGTACTAAACACAAGCCTCGCTGAGCTTATGTTCTTTTAATGCATGGCATTGGCATGGTCAGAAGGTTCATTTGAATTTCCTGCATTTAAATGAATTACATTGAAATCTGATGTTAAAGATGAAGTTAGATTATTTACTGATAAGTTTATTATATTGCACACTGCAATGTTATGTTTAGATGTGACCTGTTTGTTTTAATCCTAAACCTTAGTCGTGACTAAATACATGTCACACCGGGCTTGCTCTTAACAAACAACATGAATAAGACAAATAGGCCCAAACCAGACCTCTTGAAGTGATTTTCATCAGTTTCATCATATTGCAATCATAATATCAGATACGCAGTGTACACTAGTTCTAACAACATCAATGTTTTTGCACTCAAATGTCAGGTTAATGACAATGGTCATTGTTGTTGACCTGGAGAACACACGTGTGGCCTCCAGGTCAACAAAGTGCACTATGAGAAAGGCATGGCAATGACGCTTTATAGATGTGAACGCTGTAAATGCACATGCCACTGTCTGCGAAGAAGCAATACTGAGATTATGCCTCCCACGCTCCAGCCACTGAATGCAAATCAGACCAGCCATCCAGGGTCAGCTCATAGCATTTGTCAGCAATCTAATCCCCTTTTTAAGCCACAAAAAGCTATTCTGTGCAATTGTCACAATTCTCCTTCACACATTGATTAACAGAAGCCATATGCTTGTCTCATGACCTAAAAAAATAACCCATATGTGAAACTAAATCAGATGTTGAATTTTGGCCCTGGTGATGTGTTTCAGGCCTGGAGCTGCTGTACCAGCCTGACGTGGTGCGGCTTTACCTGGCTCTGCTCACCTGCAGCCACAACCACAACACTTTAGAGGCAGCGGCAGGAGCGCTGCAGAACCTTGCTGCAGGACAGTGGGCTGTAAGTACAAGGATCTAACCTTGCACTCACACAAGAGACGTTTTCCTCTGAAACTTATTGCAGCCTTCCTTTTTATACCAAGTATATTTCTTAACCAGGAGGCATAAGAATTCTGAAAATGTGTACAAATTCAGAATTCAGAATTGAACTGTAAAAAGACAGAATTTAAATGTAACATTTAAAATGATAATGTAAAAGTGTACATGTGCTATGATGACTTAAACAACTCAAAAGCACAAAGTCATTAACATTGAATGAATTTGGGGAACATTTGCTGTATTTGATGTTTAA
The DNA here is from genome assembly GCF_026437365.1 of Eucyclogobius newberryi. Classification (NCBI taxonomy): domain Eukaryota; kingdom Metazoa; phylum Chordata; class Actinopteri; order Gobiiformes; family Gobiidae; genus Eucyclogobius; species Eucyclogobius newberryi. The sequence goes on along the minus strand of NW_027315834.1, from coordinate 42,410,082 downwards.
AATGTTCTGTAAGTACATGCACATGGGCCAGATTGGTCTTTTTAATACTTTTAAGTTTACACAGATAATATAATTCCTCATTCATCCAGGAGGGGTCCATGGAGTTAGTCATCAATATTTTTACCAGTACAATAAGTACTAAAAAAAGATTTTTGGATGATTAGCTTTAAAATATGTGTTCTTTACCCCAAATTTTTTTTTTTTATTACAGGCTTGACTTTCTTTGAAATAAACTTTTACATACATAGGTTTATACACAGTCAGATGTCAGATGTTTAATTTCAAAGAGGTTGTATCCACTACATTTCAAGAGTTTCAAGTTGCATAAAACGAAGCGCTTATCTCGCACTGGCTCTCTCTGACAGCAGCGTTAATGTACTTTATAATCTTACTGCTTAGATTAAAGAACGTCCTAAAGCTGTGAAATTGAGTTGCACTCCGAAGAGCTCTTAAAACGAGTCATATATATCTAACTCGACTTATCATTTGAATGCATTGTTTTTAGATGTGAAACTGTATGAGTGTGTGTATAAAGACAAGTTTTCTCAGGGGCAAAATCTAACCGATGCTTTTGTAAAAATTGCTGACATCCTTATGTTGCCTTTGCTATTTCCTGCCGGTGCTTGCAGTGGTCCAGCTTTATCCGGGCCACAGTGAGAAAGGAGAAAGGTTTGCCTATTCTGGTGGAGCTGCTGCGTTCAGATGTGGACAAAGTGGTGCGAGCTGTGGCCATTGCTCTCCGAAACCTGGCCATGGACCGGAGAAATAAGGACCTGATTGGTTTGTACAATTCACCTCAAATACATTATCAGATGAGGCAGTTTCCCATGAGATGACAAATCTCATGGGAAATAATAAACTAGTTATGGGAGATATGCATAAACGCATTGTAATTTGATGCACCATTTAAAATGGAGATTATACTTTTAATTTGGCTGCACGTTTTCAAGATAAAAGCAGAAGGAGGCAAGTTATTACATGGTTATTTGCATAAGAAAATATACATTCATCTCAAAGTAGTAACACTTGCTGGACTTTGGGAAAAGGGGAAACATTTCCGCTTGTGTATTATGAGCGGAATATATAATATATTATAAGAGAAATATAAAAAGTAAATCCTATACCACTTACCATATTACTAAATCTTTGCTGACAGAGCATTTGCATTTTCGTGGAGATATTTATTCAGGGATTGATGTTTTAAGACTGACTAAGAAAACCCATTTGACTTGAGAGACTTGAGATGTACACAGCAATAAAGAATCAGTATAACCTTTGATTATAAATTACAATGTTTTGTCTTGAGTGACGTGTTTGCCCTGGCTGACTCACTCCTTTAATGCAGGGAATTACGCTTTAAGGGACCTGGTGGGCAATCTGCCATGTGGACAACAGCATCCAGCGAAGAATCTGGAAGGAGATACAGTTGTGTCTATTCTAAACACCATCCATGAGATCATCACGGACAGCCCTGAGAACGCCCGAGCGCTCATACAAGGACACGCCGTGCAGAGACTGGTGGCCATCTATAAGTCGAGGTACGCTGCTCTGATGTAAACATCCCACTGTGTGGCTGCTTGCGGCTCGTTACATCCCTGGCTTTATTTATGTCTATCTGGGGATGTTCGAAGGCAGACTTTAATCAAGCGGACAGTGCCGGTCAGAGCGCTCTCCTGTTGTTCATCACTGTTTCTAATGGTTTGTGTTCACTCCTTTTAGATGTTACTCTGCGTCGTGTTCTGGGTGTTGGTGCAGCACAAATGACAGGGGCTCAGTCCATTCTCAGGATTGATTGTTTAACAAAAACTGCAGCGAGCTTGAGGGGTCCAAAATGTACACCTCGACATAAAGTGCACAGCTCTCCGTGCACATTAAATTACAGTTCAAATGATAACATATTCATGGGTTTCAGGCATAATGATTCCTCCCTGATTTGAAGGATTTTGCAATAGCACAGCAATAGCTAACTTCAAATAAGAATATAATGTCTTTTAAATGCAAAAAGGTCACAAAACATTCAAATCAGGAACGAATACTTTGCCTGAAACCCATGGATAACAAACATGTAAACGAAACACACATTTTATGGCCTGTATTGTAACTGATGCCCCTGACGTATAAACAAATGCAGATCGTACCTTTTTTACAGATAAAGAAAAAACAAACCGCAGTGAGCTTGAGGGGTCCAACACGTATAGCTTAAACACAGAAATGTAAATGAGTCAAAACAGCCTGAAACGAGCAACAAGAAAATCATTTTGTTCATCATCAAATTGTTCTTTTCTTTCTTTTGGCCGGCAAGCTTTACTAGACAAAACGTTTTTAGCATGACGTGGGGATGAGAGAGAAGGAGGGACACGCAGCATTTACATATAAAGGAAAATATATTAGATAATGATTTACAAAATAATTAATAATTAATATAAAAAGCACATAAATACTGGTACATAATTAAACAATGATACCAAAATAATAGTAAGAATTCAATACAATAATGATCATGATTACTTTTAACATTTGTCCACAGCCAATCAGCGCGAGAGACCAAGGCTGCGTCTCATGTTCTGCAGACAATATGGGCTCACAAGGACCTGAGACACACTCTGACCAAAGCGGGTTGGAACAAAAGTCACTTTAAGGTATTATATTCCCTGTCCATGTACTGTACCTGAAAAGAACAAAAATAGCAAAGTTTAATCTTGTAAATAGTTGTTTTGATGGAACATGACATTGCCTTTGTGCTAAAGTGTGTCAAAGCTGTCAAGCTGTCAGTGGCAGAGGGAAGAAAAGGCCAGAAATATGTACTTTGTCAGGGAATGCGGCTCCATTGTTTTCACATTGTTTATTACCACAATAGATCCTTTACAAATGTCATATTTGCAGCTGCTGTGAAAAAAGCCATATATTCTTTAATAGTTTTAATAATATTGTTTGTTGTCACACAAAGTATAGTATAAGTTTTAAATTGACTATTTCTGATGAAGTATAATTGCATGTGAATATAATTGTTCCATAAGCTACATAAATTCAACAGCCACCACATAACGTATCATTATCAAGATAAATAAGGCAATTGACAATACATGAACTACGTGGTGTCAGTGGGTCAAAAAGGTGATCTACAGGGGCTCTACAAAGATGAGGCCAGTAATATTGATGAACAGAAGCAAGACTTGCTATATTGCTGCCAGACGATGTGGCCGCAGTCATGAAAGGACTCCGTGGCACTCATAGTGTGAAATTAAAAGTCCTTTATTAGCGTGAACTGTGACGCGTGACTAAAGCGACTTCATCAGGGCAAGGATCAAATTACCATCAGGTGGTGGTCCTGGCCCTGATGAAGACACGTTAGTGTGGAAATGAAATGCAAATCCACACATTGTCTGGAAGCAATATAGTCTTGCTTCTGTTCAGCTTTATTAACAGTGTTTAAATAATTGAACCAAAGAACATGAAGCTTATGTCATATTCAACAATTATAATATTCACATTGGCATTTTTTCTGTCACCCAAAGCCACCATCGACTGGAGCGACCAAAAAGCCCAAAGGCGGGAAACAAGGGGGCGACGACATCACTTTACCCCTCATGGACAAAAATCAAGGTCAGCTTAACCTCCATCTGCAGCAAAACACGATCATACCTGGGCCCCGAATGCAATGAGAGACACATCCTCAAGCTCGGACATCAAAAGCACATTTTTAGCACGGGACAAAGACATTAGTTCATTCAGTCCCGGGACGACACTCCACTTCTGAAGCACAGCCTTAAACCAGAGATGTGCCGTCAAGGTTATGAGCGCTGCAGACTTATTTAGCTGAGCGCTCTCTCCTGGAGGCACAAGCGGCTCATGCATCACCAGTCACATCTCATTTGGACGTTATTCTAAAAGGGCTCCCGCTCTACCCCACACACCACATCAAGCTGCTCTTAACGTTGTACTTTAAATGGACTGCCCAAATGGGGATTCTCTCTGGAGGCTCTCTCATGAATAAAGAAGAAAAGTTAAACACTCTTTGAAAAATGAATTCAGTGGGTTGTTTCCAGCTGCACTTTGTTACACGGATATATGAGAAAAGCTTTATTTGAACATCTGAATGGAGATAATCGTACACAGATGTGAGTAGAGCTCAGTTAAGTTTACCTGAATACTTTTACTCCTACTTGAGTAACATTTAGATAGAAGTAACAGTCCTTAATCTTACTTTCACCGTGGGCAAGTACAAGAGCCTTATGTTGACAATATGAAATGATTTGTGTTTCTTGCAACGCTCCTTTAGAAATGATTTTCTTCTCATTTTTGTGTTTAGTTTTTGAAAATTCCAGAACATTTGACACTTTAACATCTCGAGTAATGTTTTTGACTGAGAAATATTAACGCTTTACTTACACTGCTTGTCTGCTCTACACCTCAGATTGCACATAGTAAGTGGTGTTTTTTCCTCAAAACGCACCATGTTTGTCATTTCACGGTTTATGTCTTTTATGCACCCAGAGCTTGGTTGTGGCGCTACACGGTGTGACTGACGTGATTATTTCCCCTCCTCTCGCAGATGTGTATTCCACCTTGGAGCCAAATGACAGAGTCAGCGATGGGAAGGGGTCAGTGGTGGAGCGAGAGGCCATTCAGGTACAATCACTTCCACAGATGACGGCACACGCCTGAATCACACTCACGCTGTTCGTCGGTGCCGGATCTACAGTTCAATGTTCCCATGTTCTGGCAGAAAACGCTCCCGGCTGTTTTTAGTATCTACATCAGTCACTGCGTTCTCGTTGCACAGAGAACTCTGAGTGCACAGCCAAAGTTGACGTCAGACCACGCTTGTTCCAGTTTACATGCAGCTAAAAGAAACAAACTGGTGCGAGCGGCGGCTGAGAGACGTTCAGGGCGTCTAGTAATTCAGCACTTGCACCAAAACTTTGCAGCTATGATTGCTTATCAAACGGAGATGAAATAAATAACCACACTTTTGGTAAACACAGATAAACGACGTGGAGCGTTTTACTTTCTCCGATAGTTTTTTACTTTCATTTTAACGCAGCAGATCAAAACAATCAAGAGATGAACGGATAAATAAATAGATGGACAGATGGATGGATAAATAGATAGATGAATAGATAGATAGATAAATAGATAGATAGATGAATAGATAGGTAGATGGATAGATAAACAGATAGATGGATAAATAGATGAACATGAATTTCTGCGACAAGTTGGCCACTGTCCAGGGTGTACCCCGCCTAAGGCCCGAAGTCACTGGGATAGGCTCCAGTCACCCGCGACCCCGAAAGGGAACAAGCGGTAGAAAATGGATGGATGGATAAATAGATGGATAGATAAATAGATAGGTAGACGGATAGATAGATAAATAGATAGATAAATAGATGGATAGATAAATAGATGGATAGATAAATAGATAGATAAATAGATGGATAGATAAATAGATAGATGGATAAATAGATGGATAGACAGATAAATAGATAGATAAATAGATAGGTAGATGGATGGATAAATAGATAGATGGATAAATAGATGGATAGACAGATAGATAAATAGATGGATAGATAGATAAATAGATAGATAGATAAATAGATAGGTAGATGGATAGATAAATAGATAGATAGATAGATAGATAGATAGATAGATGGATAGATAAATAGATAAATAGACGGATAGATAAATAGATTTGAATCAGGACGTCTCAGTTGTACTTCCCGCTTTACATACCTTTTGAAAATACTGTTTAAATTGGACTCCAGTTTTCCTGGTGTAAACGCAGTGATTGTGAGTGACTAATTGTGTTATTTTAAAGTCGCGCTGTGTAACTTTCCCGGTGCAGGGTTTGCCACCTTCTTGTCTGCATGGAGATGCTATTGCTTTGCCTGGAATATTCCACAGTATGGCATTAAACTTTTCTATCCCCACGGAGAGGAGCAGGGGATGCCACCAAGATCATTTACAGGCCAGCTCTGTGGAGAGGTGATGATGTAATATGGCATTACTCTTGTAGGGATTTTTTTCCTTGTTATTTGTGCAAAAAAAACATTTCAAATTGAATACCAGTACATGCTAGATAGGTTAACTTGTTATGCCATATTTTGGAATTTTCCAGGCAAATACACAAACATCTTCATTAGGATTGGACTGTTGGATTTTAGTCATTAAGTGTATGAATTGGTTGATTTAGTCTTAGTATTAATCAACAAATTATTTTATTGGGAAGATTTTTTGGGATTGCTGCAGATAAGAGAAGCCTATTTGTGAGTTAGTTTGAGATTTGTGAGTGTATTGTGTTTTCAAGCTGCCTTTTAACAGTTAACTGGTATCTTCTGTATGAATATTTGCATTTGTGTGAATATCTGTGTCAGTGTAGTTTGGCTCAGATACAGAGTCTGATCATAGAAATACTTAATAGTTTTGCCCACTTGTAGTCGATTAATCGACGCACAGAGCATGTTTTTAGTCAATGAACAATTTCTATTGTGGACTGCAGCTCTAATCTCCATGGTGACAAGCATGTGGCAAACCGGACCACCAGAAAGGTTACACAGTAACTTAATAATGTTCATTTAAAGATGTTCAAAGTATTCATTATTAGATTCAAACATCAGTGCCTGCAAACTAATTGTACATATGTTATACAGGCGATCAATGAGAGGAAGCACTTCATCCGAGCTGGACGTCCTGCGGTGGGTCTTATGGACAACAAGCCCCCTCCGTTGGACTCGTGGGTCTAGAGACAGAACCATCCTGAACCTTGTAGAGACACTTCATCTGTGAGATACAGTGCCATTTGATCATATTGACAACAGAAATCTCTTTGTTTACCTGGGAATATGTGCCAAACCTTTATTTATTGAGATATAGACTTGAGGATTATGTCATTTAGGAAAAAACAATACAATACAATATAGGCTAAATATCCAATGGATGGTGTTACTCCAAAGAATATACATAAGATCAATTTTACATGTTCATGTTTACATGAAACTGTTAGAAATTAAATTGTTTTTCATTTGTTTTTCTCTTACGATTGAATCTAGAAGAAGATACAAAACTTTATTAGAATTAACACTTACAGAAATCTACAATTAAAACCGATTCAAAGGATTTGATGTTTAGTTTCCTTATGACAAAGCTGCCATTGGACTAGACTACGAATGCTCTTTAAAGGTTTCTTAAAGGCAAAAGTGAATGTAAATCTGTAACAAAGGACTGTTAATAATTTAAAGAAGGCATTTATATTGTAATATTTATTGTAATACCCATGTTATTAATCTGAGGCCACACATGTGTTATAGCTACTACCAGTAAGTGATCCTACATTCAAGAAAACTGCTTTGTAGCGATCCTTTTTGCATTGCTATGTTGAATGAAAATAAACATAAATTATTACTGTATTTTTTCTTGTACTTTTCTTCTCTTTGTTTTATACATAACATGGTGATCCCATCCCAATAATTTCAAACAGTTGGACTAATTCAAATATTTGAGATCAAAACTATGTTAGTAAGTAAAAGTAAAAAGTTGTTGTTGTTGTTGTTGTTGTTTTATGGCGGTTGGCATCCGAGTGTTGCATTACCGCCAGACTTTATTCCTCAGACTTTTCGTAGTCCTCAGACTCTCGTTGTCGTTTTATGGCAGTTGGCCAAAAAGTAAAAAGTGCATGGCTACCATTCACAGCTGAAAATAGAATTATCCACGTTTAAATTCAGATGGCAGATGAAGCTCCACACTGGCCTCTTGTGGAGATGCCAGGTTATCAAAATGACTTAATGAACGACATTACAAAAAGACAAAAACACAATAAATGAATACATAGAGATATAAATACATACATTAATAAAGTGGCATTTATGTGTTCATAAATGTTCATGGATGTAAATTCCAACAATTTTAGTTCTCAAATGACTGTGTAAACCTCCTTAACTACTCCATAACTCCACATGCAACCATTCTGGGACAGTTGTACTTTATATACAGTATATGTGTGGTGTCACGGTTGGTGTTATGTCCCTTGTGTGGAAAGAAAGGGGGGGGGGGGGGGGCTGAGCATGGCCTTAGAGACCTCTCCAAACATGTCAGCGCATCGAACTACCCGGCCCTGCCCTCAGAACCAAACCACAAGATCATGAAGGGCAACGCTGCTTTTACAGTGGACTTCAACCTGTTCCTTGTCATCTCATGATTCAACTGTTGGCAGGTGCCTTCGTCATCGTAACTTCTCATTTAACACAATTTGGATCTTCTGCTTTCACTAATGGCATCTTGGGTTTTCTTTGGGAATTGGTTTGTCAACTCTATCATCTTTTTATTGTTGAATGATTTGAGTTGGAGCAGCCCCCTCCGGCCTCCTGGGAACCACCACAGAGCGTCCCACAAGAGAGATGGTGAAAGAATCCCCACGTTTGTTCCTCAGGATCTACAGAGCCAGTTTCTGTCCACTCTGAACCTGACAGAGCAGAGCAGGGCCCTGGTCCCCGACCTCAAGGAGCCACCTGAATACATGATGGAACTTTATGAAAGATTTTCAAAAGAACGTGCTGAATTACCCTCTGCCAACATGGTGCGCAGTTTCAAGAATAAAGGTATGTGCTTCAGTGTTTAAAAATAAGTTATTGCATGTACTGCTGTTTTTTGTCTATTCTATATCATCTTTGTTTTAAAAAAGGGAAAATACTGAAAGGTCCTTTCTGATTTCAGATTCTTCCCTGTACAGTGACACAGCTGGTGGTGTACGGATATATCCCCTGTTGTTTAACGTCTCTATGCCTCATCATGAGCACATAAGATTAGCAGAACTGCGTTTCTTCATCCAGATCCAACATGGAGCTCACCAGGGCCCTGACTGCTTAGTGACCATTTATCATGTACGTGAATGTGTTGGATGGTCAATAGGAGAGCAACTGGACATGAGAAACAGGGATAAAGAGGAGGTGCTGGACGGAAAAGATTTGGAGGAACTGGTGACAAAGCATGTCAATGCCAGAGATAATGGCTGGGTGTCATTTGACCTGACTCATGCAGTAACACATTGGCAGAAGAGTGGCTGCGCAGACCAAAGACTGGAGGTTCATATCATAAACTTGAGACGCAAAAGAGTAGCAAAAGAAACCCTGCCAGGAATAAGGAGTAACTTAGATAGAAGTACAGAAAAGAAACACAATGCTGCTTTGATCATTTTTTCAGATAATCCGGGTCAAAAAAATGACACAAAAATGAACTCGATGATTGGACATGAGCATAACGATCTGAAAAACATGGATGAGAGTGGAACTTTGTGGGAGCCAGTGTATCACAACACTGATCATCTAAACCAACAAGAATTAGAGAAACAGTCTCTGGAGGAGCTGAGCTCTAACTTTCTCTATGACTTGCCCTCCAGAATCCGCCGCAATGTGAAGAGTGACGCATGTAAAAGGATGCCACTGTTTGTAGATTTCAAAGATATTGGCTGGGACACATGGATCATCCAACCACTGGGTTACGAGGCCTATTCGTGTAAGGGAGAGTGCTACCCACCCCTGACCTCTGAGGTCACGCCCACAAGACACGCAATGGTTCAGACTCTGCTGAGCGTCAAGAGCCCTGACAGAGTGTCGCGTGCATGCTGCGTGCCCACAAAGTTAGAGCCCATCTCCCTACTTTACCATGAAAATGGAGTAATCACTTTTAATCATAAGTATGAAGGCATGGTAGTGGCTGAATGTGGCTGCAGATAGTCTTGAGTGACCATGCAATCAATAAGACTGTGAAAATGATTTAAATGTGTCATCGGTTGCTTGGCCAGAGATATATCTGTTTCAGATGACATCACAACATACTATAGGCCAGTAATGTTTAATACAGAATATAGATAGGGCAGCTAATACATGCTGTTAAAATGCATATTCTACGTGTAATATAGTGAGTTCTTGGGCCTGGTCACTACTGGGAATCATCAGTGAATTCACTTTTTAGATATTTTGCATTAAGTAGAATCATCACAGTATAATTTGAAAATCACCAATATTTGAATGCAACATTCAGTGTTATTTAAGCATGTTTTCAAATGTTAGATATATAAGTTAGTATTTGTATATAGAGATAAGGAATGTTCATATCCTCATTGCTCACCACCTGCAGTTATATAATGAAAAAACAACATTGAACATTCTATGTTCTATATTAGTGCATAACAGTACACAAATGCAGTTCCTGCAAGCTCTTTGTTAAGATTATTTTATTTTTGTTAATATTGAATGGAATTCAAGACATTTTAAAGTTGATATTGCATGGCTTTTGAACTTAATAGAAACATGACATGTTAACAATGATGTCATACCTGCACAATGTCAGAATGATGTGTTTGCGTTCTTATTTGCACTACTATGGATACATGGTGTGGAGAGCCTGTTTTTACGTATTCACCCTCTTACTCTATGCTATTATAAGCTATTAGATACTCTTAAATTATATAATAATTTATCTGTGGTATTTTAGACACTGTCATGTTTAAATGCTATGGTATTTCCCTTGTTTGTACATAACTTTTAATATTTGGGGCTCTTCAGGTCTATTGTCACTTAACATTGCTGTGAAATATATATATTTTTTGTAATAGTGCCAGAATTGTGCTTTGACTTCACACAGAAATTTAACTAACCCAATATCAAAATTGTATAAACATACAAGGCCATCCTTGAGAGGTTTTACTTCTCTTGTTGTTGTTTTATTGTCAGGTAATACAAGCACACTGTGCTTAACAGCTCCGGGCCTCATTTCTGTCCTGCCACATGCCTGGCGGGCCACTCACAGCCGCTCAGTGCCATACTGATAAGAAGGTGTCAGAGTCTGGAGTCTTGTGGACCGTCACTCAGGATGGGACGCCACTCTAAGTGGCAGCATTTGTGAAAAGTGGTGTCAGATTCCTGGTCTCCAACACTAACTGACTCTATTGACTAGACACCATCAAGTTTCCTGATGCCCTCTGAAACACACACTTCCTTTTTCTATCACAGCATGACTCTCCTATCAAGCACCCACAACCAGAGGGGGTCTAAAACTAAGGGCATTTATTTAATATTGTATTTAAGGTCCAGTTTTTGAGGATCTTTACTTTGACTCTGACACTTGAAACATACATTGCATTTCTAAATAGGCTCAAAGTACTTATTATTTTTGTGGAAGAGTTATCTGCATCTTTTGTCCCATTTAAAGCCTTATGCATCCTCTTCAGGTTGTGGGCACAAGGTTACTGATAATTTAATACATTTATACTTTTAATTATACATGGTGGACTGAACATGATAATACTAAAATATGATTTGCATCTTGTCTTTAGAAGTAACTACTTTTGAAGATGCTAAATTACGATTAACAATAGTATTCGCAATATGTAAAATAATTCATTAAATAGCTTGCATAGCTCTACAGCAAATACTTCCGTACTACAATTTAAATAATACTTGAATTCACTACATGCATTTTTATGGAGTGATATTGACCAGGGATCAAGCAATGAGATGAAAAATGGCAAATCAACAAATATCACTGGCTATTAACAATCAAAAGAAACAAATAACAATAAAGTGTTGGCAACTTTGTGAACTGGTTGAGGCAAAGTGTCACCCTAAAATGTGCACTGCACAGCCTACAACACAATGTGGTTATGTTGACTGAATTTATGTATGCATGTATGAGATTTTATCTTTATTAAAATGCAAAATGGGATTATAGCCTACTAATATAAAATCACGACCAAAAATAAAGTATGTGTCCACCCATACCACTATGAGAGGTGGTTTCTCCTGGCATTGGTTAGTAAAACAATGTATAATTGAAATTTAAGTGGTTGTAGTGTAGGCTAACTGCTATAATACTGCTGATTTGAATATAGGTTCTGCATTAATGTTCTTAACTACAACGTTCCCTCCAATTTAGACAAATATATAAATATATATACCATTGTACTTAGATTTACATCCACTCACTGCGCATGCGCATTCGTAGCACAGTGGGTGGGTGGAGGATTCTTTTTTCTTGTTTATTTTCGTGGTTAGCTAACCGCTAACAGCTAACCTTCTGTTACCTACAGCGCCTTGCTGTCAGGCTAACACGTCTTAACCATTTTGCAATTATTATAACGGAGATAACGGAGTACGCCTTATCTGGTATGCCTCTGTGAATGTTATAACTCCACCAATTGACATCTAGTATTTTATTGACTAAACAAAGAAGCAGTTTCGAAGTTTGATTAGCGTCTTGTAGCGTTAGCCTTTAGCATCAGCGTAAGTTAGCCGCAAATCACGGCCACTCACGCTATATTGTAAAAGGATATTGCAAATATATCAATATATATTTGTTCTATCTGTGACTGGGATGCCAGAACAGACTCGACTTCGAAATTAAATCAATGCAAATATGTGTTGAAAGGTGCGCGATGATAATAAAGCTCAACTAGCGTTAGCCACACGAGCTATCATTTATTTACGGCAACACGGCCAAGGCATGTATTTACGCTATTCAAATATGAACGTTATACGAAATTGGTTTCAGGGGAAATGTAAGTGCACGTAGTGTCGTTATTTGGCGGTTATTTGCATGCTGCGTGCAAATGTAATGGCCAAGGTACGAGTCGTAAACACGCTGTGGAGTAGCTTTGTTAAATCCATGGTGCCTTGGGAGGACCACTTTGACCGGATCAGCTGAACTACACTTATTTGAGGAGGAACGGTTAAATTTGTGAGAAATATGCGCGCATGTTATTGCATGCTATACCCTGTTGACCACCAGAATATTAAGTGCTTACATGTATGCCTTTGATGTCGATGCTGTCAAATGTATGCACGCTCCTCGGGATACATGACCCATTGTTGAAAATACAACATCATCTTCATACTATAACAACCTAAAATAAAACACTCTTACTAATGTCATGCACATGAAAAGCCAGTAATAATTAAGTGTTTTACTTTGGTAATTAGGTACGACATCAAAGGATACAGCCATCTCCCTTAAGGGTGAAACCTAAGGAGCAAGATGTCAATCACAAACACTCCTACAAGCAATGACGCCTGCTTGAGCATTGTGCACAGTCTGATGTGCCATCGCCAGGGAGGAGAGAGTGAGAGCTTTGCAAAAAGAGCTATTGAAAGTCTTGTCAAGAAGCTGAAAGAAAAGAAAGATGAGCTGGATTCTCTAATCACAGCCATCACTACAAATGGGGCTCACCCTAGCAAGTGTGTTACAATACAGCGGACCTTGGATGGACGTTTACAGGTATAGGTGTCTCTGGAATTTAATATTGCAATTGTATATTTATTGTGAATGGATAATTTACAAATTTGGTTTCTTCTGTCTATGTTCTAGGTTGCTGGACGTAAAGGTTTTCCACATGTAGTTTATGCTAGACTCTGGCGATGGCCTGATCTTCACAAAAATGAATTAAAACATGTGAAGTACTGCCAGTATGCCTTTGACCTCAAATGTGACAATGTATGTGTCAACCCATACCACTATGAGAGGGTGGTTTCTCCTGGCATTGGTTAGTAAAGCAATGTATTATTTGAAATTTAAGTGGTTGATTTAATGCACAGTTTAATGGGTATAACCTTAAATTGTTTTCTGCAGATTTGTCAGGACTGACCCTGTCCAGTTCAGGTAAAAGCCCCTCCCCTCTTTTTTTAGACCATTTTTAAAACTTTTGAAATATATAGTGTTTGTTGTGAACATATTTTCACAGGTCCACTTCTGGTAAAAGATGAGTATGACTATGACAACCAGCAGTCCCACTCGAGCGCTGAAAGCCACCTGCAGACAATTCAACATCCCCCATCGAGACCTGGACCTCAGGAGACATTCAGCAGCCCTGCCCTTCTGCCGCCTTCAGAAGGCAGCAGCTCAGCTTCAACTTCTGCTTTCTCTACCATCACAGCTGGACCCTCAAGTGAGATGCACTTGCTGCCTATTACAGCATTAGATCAACATATATGTGGATATTATTAATTAGACAAATGTTTTTGCGAGTACAGATCCTACTCCCAACTGGAGCAGAAGCAGTAGCTTCACCCCAGCAGCGCCTCAGCATCAAAATGGTCATCTTCAGCACCATCCACCTATGCCTCACTTGGGCCATTATTGTAAGTTTTTGCTGATTGATATCAACTAACTTAAGTTGTCATTTTGAAAATGTAAAATATACCACTATATTCTTACAGGGTCTGTTACCAACGAAATCTCATTCCAGCCTCCCATCTCCAATCATCCTGGTGTGTATCATCCATTTGTTTTAATTTAGTGACTATATATCAGTCATGATAGTATTGATTTTTGTTTGTTACAGCTCCCGAGTACTGGTGCTCAATTGCATACTTTGAGATGGATGTTCAGGTTGGTGAGACATTTAAGGTGCCCTCCACCTGCCCCATCGTGACTGTGGATGGCTATGTGGATCCATCTGGAGGCGATCGCTTCTGCTTGGGTCAGCTGAGCAATGTTCACAGGACTGAGAACATAGAGAGAGCCAGGTAACCAGGCACACTGTAACATTTATCATCCTGATATATTAACAGCTAAATAACTTCAGCTAATGTCTCCATTTTTCCCTGTGGCCAGGCTCCACATTGGAAAAGGTGTACAGCTGGAGTGCAAAGGTGAAGGAGACGTGTGGGTGCGCTGTCTGAGTGACCATGCAGTGTTTGTGCAGAGCTACTACCTGGACCGTGAAGCTGGGCGAGCCCCAGGAGACGCGGTTCATAAGATCTACCCAAGTGCTTACATCAAGGTAAAGCGGCTGTAGCGTGTGTTAAGTGTGTAGCTTGTTAACTTAATTCCCATATAAAACTGTCTTGAGAAGTGAGATATGAATATGTTTCAATATTTTTGAATGAGTTATAACAGTTTATGGCCTCTACATAATTATGACGTGTCGATAACTGTTTGTGTTCCAATTTTATGGACTGTCTTGTCTTCCTTCAGGTGTTTGACTTGCGGCAGTGCCACCGACAGATGCAGCAGCAGGCAGCCACAGCTCAGGCGGCCGCTGCAGCGCAGGCAGCAGCCGTGGCAGGGAACATTCCTGGTCCAGGGTCTGTGGGAGGCATTGCTCCGGCCATCAGTGAGTGTCGCTACCACTTAGGCTCTCATGAGCAGATTATTCTCAGTCAGGAGAACACACCGTCTTGTCAAATTAAAGTGAATCCCAACCCAAGCATCCTTATAACCATGAGCTACTGTTATAATGAGACACTACATAGCACTGCCTTAATCAGAATGTTGTGTCTGATGTAGGTCTGTCTGCTGCTGCGGGAATTGGTGTGGACGACTTGCGGCGTCTGTGCATTTTGAGGATGAGTTTTGTGAAGGGCTGGGGCCCTGACTATCCCCGGCAGAGCATTAAAGAAACACCCTGCTGGATTGAGATCCATCTACATCGAGCTCTGCAGCTCTTGGACGAGGTTCTGCACACCATGCCCATAGCTGACCCTCAGCCTCTGGACTGAGCCGACGACACAATCTGTACATACTAAACAAAGCAATTATGGGTGAAAATCAGACAACAGTTAAACTGAGCACTCCACCTTTGGTTCAGTCTGGACTGAGGACTGCAAACACTGCCATTCCGAGCTTAGTGAATTGTGTCAGCAAGAAACTCTGCACTATACCTCAAGATGCACTAGAAACATCCCTTGTGCTTAGTCCGGGAGTTCCAAACAACAACTGGAGAAATATACGGTACAAGTCACACTGAGAGGAGTTACTGCACAGTGGAATAATGCTGAAATTGAGGATGTGCATTCAACAGACAACCACTATTATCCTCCCACTGAGATGGTCTGTACCTTGAACAAATTTGGCAGAAAAACACTTGTACATCACTTTGGCTTTACCAGATATTTGATATACAAGTTTGTCTGATCAGTTCCCCTAAAATACAATAATTGGTGTAGTTCTAGTTGAGGTCTGGTCCTGTCCTCTGTTGCTCTCCCAGGCTGAGGTGACATCATTAAGTGGAGTGACTCATAAATCATGTCCCTTGTTCTTGTACAATGTAATATTTTGCTGATCGTTATCATTTAAGTTAGATTTTTTTTCTCCCCTTTTCAACAATTTTAAAGCATGCTAAAACATTGCAGAAGTGCTTTTTTTAGCAGTACATATTTTAAACTCTAAAATTACTTATGTTTTAAAGGCCTCCTTTCTTTTGATATGTAATCAAATATTTGGGAGTGTCTGCAGAGCCGCGGCGCGCGGCCGAAACTGCCATGTTGTTTTTGGCTCCTGAAACTGCGTCGCTATTTGACCGCGCCTGGTTAAGGTTAGGGTTAGGGTTAAGATTAGGGTTAGCCATGAGGCTATAACGGGCTATAAAGGAAATGCCGCGCTCCCTGAAACTGCGCGGCCATTTGACCCCGCGCGGCACTCTAGCCACGGCCCAAGTATTTTGTCTTGTGCATACAGCTTGACGTTACTAATAGTTTCATTTACTGTTTTAGCGTAGTTCATTTTTATTGCTTTTTTATTGTAAAAGGGATTTTGGATTGTTTTTGAATGATCGATCACTTCCATTTTTGTAGTCATCTTTGTGGTGGCAAATTAAAAAAATGTTTTCCTGTCATGGTCTGTACAGTACCACACCTAATAGTGATTGGTCGATATGTAATGCTTAAAACACAAGAAACCTAGAATGATCACTCTTTTGAATACAATAACCTGTGAAAGAAAAAGCAAGGAAATAACTGAGGAAGTGTAAGCCATACTGAAGCCAAATAACTAAAAGGTGAGAGGTCATCCAACTACATTCACGTCAGTATTAAGTTGCTTGCAAGTTTTCATCTTCTTGCATCATGTGTTGCCGTTTTTTTTAAAATACGTTTTACTACCTTTACAGTGATAAACCATGAAAAGAGAGAAAAAAAGTACATCTTTCAGTAAATGCAAGTTCATGCTCATAATATTTACAAATATGTCTTGCATACTCAAGTTTGAATTATGTTGGTGTTTATATGTATGAATATGTTTGAATAAAATGTATTGGGCTAACACTAGTGCTTAATATAGTCAATGAGCCACTGTCCTGTTTGAGTGCCCTTCAGACATTAACTAATAACCATAATAATTGGTCTTTGTTTAGGATTCCTTCACTAATCTTCAAGTGCATGAATCATAGGTGTATTTTACCTTTAACTTTCTCAAACATTTGAAAATAACAGTTCCTCTAATGTAGTCACTTATTGCATCACTCTCTCAATGTCTATCATACATCACGTACTGAAAATACTATCCTTTCAAAAACATACGGTGAAACTTTATTTTGAACAAGATAACGTTTATTACTGCAAAGACAAGTCACAAATCTTATGAAAACAACACTAGAAGCTAGCCTGAGCTGAGATCTGAAATATTCAGAGAAAAACAAACTACATGTGTCTGTAATAGTTTCTACAATTAGCAATACGACACACTAAATGTATTTCTTAATAAATATAAAAGTCCCCAAGTGTCATCCATGATTTTTTAAAATGTGAACTACACAATACAAATCACCCTACACGCATTGGTTTGCTTGCCAGTTGAAGAAACTAGATTATATGAAGAAAACAACACAAAAAGAAAGTCACATTAAATTTGTAATATATAATATCAGATATACATAATTAAGAAAAGGGTAAGAAAACACAAAGCACTTAAGTTAGAAAGAAAATGTTCACAAATCATAATTAGGACACAAATAAATATATTTTGATATTTACATATTTTATCTTGGGCAAATAAAAATAAAAAACCTTCCCCAAATGCCACTGCCAAATGCTTGTGCTTGCATCAGTGCGTGCTACAGATGGCCACGACTCACTAGTCACTGTCAAATGGCACTTGAAAACATCCAAATAGAAATATCAAAACGGGTCACAGCATTCAGGAAATATCAGTTGGACAAAAGGTAAAGTCTTAAGAGCGTTTTTCACTTACATTAACTGTCCTGTACAATAAAAAGCTGTCTGCAGGTTAAGGACCACGTGTAAACTAGTTTGCAAGTGTCGTTTTCAGTGAATAATTGTAATCAGTGTTCAGTCCTGGGTTCCTCAATGCTCAAACCTATGGTCCACCGTCACCCAACAGTCACCCAACAGTCACCCAACAGTCACCCAACAGTCACCCAACAGTCACCCAACAGTCACCCAACAGTCACCCAACAGTCACCCAACAGTCACCCAGGCCGCTAAAATGAAAGGCACCAGAGTCTGCCGAGGGTCAGTGAGACTGCCATGTTGTTTAGAGTACGAGACATTTACAAAGCGCTGTAATTTATACATAATGTAGCACATGACAGAGAACGGGTTCATTTTCAAACAGCCTATACAAAAACAATCTTGAATCATAAAATACAAATGTGTTGGCAGCAACAGCATCAGTCCAGAGTAAACCATGTGGGCTCTAGTGAGCAGAAATCACTGTCTGGCATGTGCAGTTTTAAATAATATTAAAAGGAAAAAAACGTTTAAAACTAGCAGCACATAATATACGTGCAAGACAAGAAAGCACTTATGTTCCTAAAGCATACAATTAGGGTTTAAAATCAAATTTACAACAAACCACCTCAGGCACGAAAATACAAGGTTGCATCTACACAGTATTTACCCTAACCCATAGCAAGCGTTTGTAAGAAAAACAGTTTAACAAAGCATCTGAAGCCTCTTGTGAGAAGGTCCTCTGGTTCAATGCTGCATTCACAAACCATTAGGATAAGAAAAAAAAAACCCTTCTGTAACAGCAATAATTGACTGAGGGGACTAACCGAAAATGAGCACTCCATTTTATTACAAATAAACATTTTTTTTAAGTGTATGTGCACACTTTTAGTGCACATACACTTCACATTTCAAGCGATCAGGATCATGGTAAGGCTACAGAATTTTGCGTACCACTAATTTATAGGGGGCGCAGTGCAGCTTTGGGAGTCCCAACTGTCTGTTGGCCAATTCCCTTGGTATTTTGCATTCAAAAAAAAAAATAAAACAATATTTGCACTTTTCTCCCTTTCAATGCAGACACCTGAACAAAACCCAGCCCTAAAACCAAAAAGTCCTAAAATTGTCAGTACAGCAAAACAGTCACAACATTCCACGTCACAATCCATTCCAGTCCTGTTCAGTAGATCTATTTTGCAGTGAACAATCTACCATAGCAAAACACAATAAATATCAATAAATAAAAAATGAGGAAAAATAATCGTTGGAACCTTTTATAGGACAAAAAGCAAAAGCTAAACAATTAGTAAAACAAGTTCCTATTTAGAGGATTAATCTCACTTTTTTCCACCATGTACAGTAGAAGGCTATAAGCGTTCAAGTATAGATGAAGTCCAATGAATGACTTAGTTCCAATGCCTTTTCTGATCACAGTCACAGAGATAATTACACGGAAGCTACAAAAAGAAACGTAGAAACTCAATATCCACATAAGAAACATATTTGTAATGTTATCGTTTCTTATACTATACATACACACATATATATATATATATATATAAGCTTCTATATATATCTTTGAATTAATATCAGAAAATATTTGATCCAGCTTACAAAGATCATCCAACAGAAATGTTGAAGTTTGTGAAGGGATAAATGTTAAATGAAAACATTGTCAAAGGTGTAAGAAAAGCAATGCTGATTTTCAGTGGCGATGTGCACAATAAGGTCAGGAGAGTGTTCTGCACGCGTCAAAGGGCTGGCACCACTGGTTTGAGGTAGGGCGACTGATGGATGTGTTCAAACACACAAGTACAGTCAACAAATACACATACACACATGCGCATCCTTCACAAAGACAAATGCAAGAACAGGCCTCAATAGGGCAGAGCGAGGGCAGGAACAAGGCTAAAAAACATCATTCATTATCAGATATGTTAAGCTGTGTAGTGCTGGTCAAGAGAAGAGGACCCATCACTAGGTCTCAACACTAATGAGCCAGCCCAAATCCAGCCACAAGTACCAGAAAGCCGAACACGTGGCTGGGGCGACAGAAAGGCAGTGGACTCTGCACCAGTCAGTCGGACAGTCAGCACTAAGGACAGCTGCATTTTAGGATAAGGCACTATGATAAAGCCGAGGTACATATAATCCCTGACATTCGTTTTGCTCTGCAACATGGCACTATGGGACAGGTAACAGCTCTCCTTCCTGGATGGGTTGTTTTTGGTCCTTAAAAAACTTCACAAGTAACAGAAACATGCCCAGTACACACTACAGAGCATCGAAGAGAAAAAAATAAAGGCAAGCATTATGCACCAAGTGCATAGAAAAGCTAGCATAGAGAAAGTCAGTCTGCTGAGTCACACTCCAATGTACACTTTAATAGCAGCACACATTTAAGCTTTCCTCTTGCAAAAAGCTATCAACAGTTACTGGCAGGTGAAAACCAATGACAAACCCCTTCAAATATTTTTTGGCTACATGCAATACTCAGATTTTCCTTCAGCCAACCATTGCATGTCGGCATGTTTGTTATGAATAATGAGAATGGACTGCAAAAAAAACAGCAATAGCACCATGATTTTGGGTAACACCAATTTCAAATGCAGAAAAAAAGCACATGATATTGAGGAATGTTGTAAATGATTGAGTGAATGACTTTACTTCCCTGGGACTAGTGACATGGATTTGAGCTCATGATTTAGGGGCAAATTCTTTTCCTCCAAGTCCTTCCCAAAGGCTGGCACACTACATAAGGACTAACAGACAACACCACATCCAGAAACAGAGCAGTTGGACAGTACAATGTGGCTTAAGAGTCAGCAGCCCTCAAGTGAAAAGGCTGAACTGAAAGAGTGATTCCCCCACAAGTGCAGACGGACAGAGCATGAAGACACACACATGTATACAAAGAGATATGTGGATAGTGAGACAGCATAAAGAGTCGACCCCAAACATTTTCAAACAGAGGCGTAGGTGTTGCCCGTGGCGCTGCAGTGGCGAATGGTGGGTGTTGCAGATGACGGGGTCAGGATGTGTTCGCTGTGGTCCGGAGGAGGCTGGGGCAGAGAGTGCAGGACACCAGGCTGGACCACCCCCACCACAGGGTGAGACCCATCCTCCAACGCTCCCACCTGGATCACCTGGATCACCTCATGCTCAGACCTCTCCCGCTTTGCTAAAGGCTCACCACATGTGTCCATGTCATCCTCCAAGTCACTGTCCATCCCACTTGTCTCATCTGGTCAGGGGAAAAAAAGAATAGAAAAATCATACAAAATTACTGAACAAATAAAATATATTCTATCCCAGGACCACCAACCTTTGTCAATGTTTGCCAGTGTTAAACTGCTCAGACTGTCAAACTGAAAAACAGACACATTTAAATAATTCAAATCATGTACCACAATACATTTCTTTGATAGCACTAACATACTTCGCCCATGACACCGATTGGCGTCTCCCCTGTGGCCTGGGCCACGCGGTGCTCCACCAAGTAGAACATGTATTCATCATAGAGCAGACGGATCAGGTGGAAAGACCCAAAGCTGGCAGCACTGCGCAGGGTCAGGTCCCTAATTACCATAGAACTGAGGGTGAAAGGAGACATTTAGAGTTTGCATAGCCGTACATGAAAGACATGTAAGGACCAACCTGTAGAAAGACCACTTGAGTAAAAATTGTCGTGCAGCTCTGGGGAAGCTGGGTCGATGCTCAAAGGGCTTCAGCACTTGAGTGACCACGTTGTCCAGCCAGGCAGCCCACTGCTCCAGAGAGCTCTGCTGCTGCAGCGTGGCTTTGAAGTCCTGCTCCAAGTGCTGCACCACTCCCTCCTCACACTGGCAAACCCACGAGGCCTGCTCCTATTCATCATGTATGTAGAGAGAGCTTATGTGTAAAGGACCAGGCAACAGGGCCATGTTGTAAAAGAAGGACACAAAGAATGGTAAGCTTACCTGCACATTGGCAAAATCCACTCTGTTAAGATCACTCAGCATCTGGTTGATTTGGGAGGTGTTTTGCAGAACAGCACGTGCTGCTTGAGCCAGATGGTTAAGAGATGTGTATCTGCGCAAAGTTTGTGCAAAGGCACTAACAGCAGCAATCTAGAAGGCAGGCAAACGTCATATACACAAAAAGGCTAGAAAATTCCAATTACATCATTACAATGCATAGAGATTACATGCTGAATTGTGAAGAGTGCATTACCTTTGTCTGTATCATTCTCTGTGGAATAGCATTCATGGCATTGGTCAGCCAACCTTCCAGGCTTTTGGCAAAGTTGCGAATGGCTTGAGTCAAGGCACCTTCAAGCGAGACAGACTTAAAACAGTTCTTTCTCAAAACCACACGTACAATTAAATGAAGGTACAATCTTACTGGGAATTGGTCTCAGGACATCAGGAATGAGAATCTCAACAAGGGCCTGGTACATGAGATGGTCACAGGTGCTCATCCATTTTAGAACAGCTTCATTTCGACACAGATCTATCAGCTGTGAACGTGGGAGTCGGCCTTCAATCTCACTTATGCTGCTGTAAACACATTCACTGTTATTTTTTACTATTGTAATGATAATAGGAATAACAACACCTAAACTCCCCCTACAACATCAGGCCAAGACAAGCTATCGCTAAAGAGGGCAGTTTAGCTTGGGACACAGTGTCAGAGTGAGAGCTACAGAGGCCTAGGTGTTAATAAACAGCAAGTCTAATGCTCTCTGGATGCACTGCAGCTTCCTCACACTTCGAACTCGACTTCTGCTAACTCTGGGTGAGAGCGAGCCATTAATCACAGCAGAGACATGTAATGTCACAAGCCTCTTGAAATGTAGTGGCAGCGTTTATCCATAGTCGGCAATACACACCGAGTTTTAGAGCACAACGCTGCAAACGGATTGTGAAGTAAAATGCCAAATATTTACGGTACTAAAGACAGTGGTCAATGCAACTGAAGCGCTATGAAAAAGGTTTATCAGCAAAGTTGTTTGCGTATGTTTAATTGAATAATTTTGGGAATCACACTTGGTATGAATAGTTCTTCTCTATTATAAGCATGGACAGTGTCAAATTACAAGCTGCAAAGGCCATTTATTGAACAAGAAAAGATAGAAGTAATTTATCAGTACCTGTTTTCTGTCACTGTGGCGCCCTCTGCTGAGTCAGGAGGAGTATAACGCCAAAATGTCTGCCACAGCTTCTCAATGAGGCTGAACTGGAGGTTAACAACCACATCCAAGATAGCCTAAAATGTAAGAGAATAATATGAAATGAAAACATTTTTGTCAGCTGTTCAATTCTGCATGAAACTATTAGGTTTGGAACCAAAACTGTCAAATGTCAAAGCAAGTTCCTAGTTTGGGAATTCTGTTCTTTGACAATGGCAATAAACCACTTTCTGATTCTGATTGTTGTATTGTAAATCCAAGACATTTAATGACTGAAATGAGAAACTGTACAAATTGTCTCTACCTCGCAGTGCTCTCTGTAAAGTGATTGTAGCGCCTTCACATCCTCTTGACCGATATTTTCAAGATTGCTCTGTCCAAGATTCAGCTCTATAAAGTCAGGTAGTGCTCGAGATGCATCTGTAAAGCATTTCATTTAAAATCATATTTTTCTGCATATATTAATATGCATTTAAACTTGATGGCAAAATAAATGATGTAAAGACCAAAAAGCAGACCTAAAAACTGCTGGTGGTGCTGGCTCTGTGCAATAACAGTCTGCTCTGCCACTCCAGGCTGGGGCTGGGCTCCACCTGAATAACCGTCTCCAGAGCCGGTGTCAAACTTCTGCACTGGCTTAAATCTGAAGCCAAACCGGTCCATCAGTATCTAATAGGGCTCATGAATGTGTATTTTCAGAATTAAAACACTTGCACATGTACCGTTGTTTCTGCTGAACAGGCTGCTGTCTGAGAGCCATGTACTGCATGTCTTCTTGAAGTCTGTTTAGTGGAGAATCAGGCTTCACACGTATGCCATAGTAATGGTATTTGGAGTTTCCTCTGTCATAAAAGCAAACAAATGATGGGCATTTAAGATCAAATATCAAAATATACCCCATCGCATGAGCCTAATTAATACATGAAAACAAACAGCTCACCTGGTCCCAAGGCGCCTTGTGCGTAGTCCCATGAAGATTGAACGAATGAGTTTGCCGAAAGAAGCTGCATTAACAGGGTCCAGTTTCTGCTCCTGACAGTGGCGTAAATAGTGATTGTAGAGTGTGGATCGAGGCAAACTGACGCCCTCAGCTGTCTCATAATTGTCCAATAGCCACTGAAGCTGTAAGAGAACACATGCAGTGTTACTCCCTGGGTTATGTGCAAGATGTTCATGACAATACCTCATCATCCTACAACTGCAATGTTTCAACAAACAGGAAATTGTTATAGCCAGCAACAAAAAGCAAATTTAAATGGAAAAATGTAGAAGGCTGATGGAGGCAAAGGAGGCAAGGTGAAAGCCAAAGTCAGGCAAAGGCTAGCACTTACAAAAAAGCAACTTACATGGCTGTTCAGCAGCGAACTTCTCTGACTGGATAAACCCTCAGATTTTTGGAGCGTCTCAATCGCCATTTCAATCTGACAAACCATGAAAAAGCACAAAAACATAAAATAAAAAGCATAGTATCAAAGACCAATTTTAAGCACCCAGCAAAAACAGAATCAAAGCAAGCACCCCTACATTCAAGCGCAGCAACATGTGTGTGTGTGTGTGTGTGTGTGTGAAGGGGATGCTGAAAACTCTCAAATTTATAAAGGAAAAAGTGTAAAAATGAACTACTCAAAAGGTCAAACACAAAGGGGCAGGATTTGAGCTGCGCTGCAGACTTACAGTGGCTGGGGAAGCTCGTGCAGCTTGGCTTGCAGTGTGACTTCCAGCGTTGTCCATAAGGTAACCCCCAGAACTGCTGATTACCTGAGCCCCCGTCAGGCCTATGCTCATGCCCCCACTGCCACCTCCTCCATTGTTGGTCATGCCATGAGATGTGACCACTGTGGACACTTGCGGTGAACCCCCCTGGGTCTCGAAATAGCTCCCTCCACTGTTCTGGCTGTACAACTGCGGCTCTGAGTACGTGTAAGATCTTCTGTTTGAAAAAGACAGAATGAGTTAAAAACATGAATTACAGAGTAAAACAACAATATAAACATAGTCAAAGGCCCTCGCCCCACTTGCAGCCGCGAAGAAAGCGCCACTCATCTTGCGGTCTTTCCCGCCTGCACCTCCCCTACCCCAGCAAACGGTACCACCATTATACTACGCAATGAGAGACTTTCAAACATTGTCACGACCGCACGGTTTGAGAAAGAGGCCTGTCCTCAGAGGCTTATATGTTCAGTGTGATGTGGAGAATAAGTGTGGCAAATTTTCAACCTATGGCAAAGTAAATTCTTTCATGCCAATCAACGTTTTCCAAAACCCATGTACCTCAATGGTAATATTTTTCACATTGCCACGGTAACATGCCATTTAAATTTTCAGTTAACAAAACCCTTGTACTTAATAGTAAACATGATCAGTAGCATAGTAGCATAGTAGCATGATGTTGCCATGGTAACACTATAACCGCTAGAATATGCTCTGGAACACGTTACGTTCCTCTAAAAAAGTAATTTGAGTACTCTAAGGTGTTACCGGCTAATGCGTTACCCCCAACTCTGCTTAGGAGATGCCCCAGCAGCATTGAAGGATGGGTCTAATGCAGAGGACAAATGTCCCTACAGGGACAATAAAGGCTAAAGTGTTTAGATGGTACGTAAAGGTCTTAACATCGTGCCTTAACATGTGCGCGAGATGTGGGTATAGGGTGGGTCATCACATAATTATTTACTTGTTGTGATATGGAGTATTTTTGTACCAAGTTTTATTTGTCTGTGATGAAAAAGGCCTCTTTTTGCCGTAATGTATGTTGATTTTCTAGGTGGCGCTAACAGGTCATTTTACAAAGTCAATCTTTTTTGTCAAAGATTTTTTAAATTGTTTTCACCAACATTTAATTCAGAGTAAACTAAAAAGAACTTTAACACTTAATTTTTTCTGGCAACAATGCACAGTTTCCAAAATCTCATATATTTGAATAGCAGATTTTACTGTTGCCATGGTAACGCAGTAAGAAAAAGAGCTATGGTCTCATTGGCTTTTTTGTTCAGTATGTCAAGGAGGATTTGTGTGCTGAATTTCAAGTATGTGATAAATTTATAAAAAGTTGTATTGACCTTTGAGGGGGCACTATTCACCTTATTCCAAAAGACGTAATCCTGCCGGTTGTATTAGTTTACATAGAGCTGTCGACCTAGAGAGACGGACTAAAAAGCCGCTTTCAGGCCGTCCAAGGAATCAGTTCATTGTTGACTTGTTGGTCACATGAACACTGGACAGTTTACACAAATGAATCTACTTTTTATGGAGTGCACGGTGGCAGAGCGGTTAGCGCTCCCGCCTCCCAAGAAGGAGGGTTTAATTCTGGGGCCAGACCAACATCACATGATCTCTCTGGTAACCCCATGTTACCGTGGGTTCTCTCCGGGCTCTCCGGCTTCCTCCCACGATCCGAAGACATGCATGTGTTAGGTAAAATTGCCAACTCTAAATTACCCCTAGTGAATAAATGTGGAGTGAATGTTTGTGTGGGTGTCTATGTCTCTGCCCTGTGACGAGCTGACCCAAAGCCACTGGGATAGGCTCCAATCACCCACGACCCCTAACGGGAACAAGCGTTAGAAAATGAATGAATGAATGAATGAATGAATCAATCAATCAATCAACTTCATAGCATATTTTTCTTTTTGAGTTTCTTCATGACTGGAAGGGCCATTACACCGAAAGAGCCGATTCAGGGCAAAAACAGGGAAAATAGGGTGTGGCGGAATAAAGTAGATAGAGCCATTTTACAATATTTTTTACATGGGGCCACCAACATTTTTTTTTTTTAATTTTCACTGACCTTAAATTATGGGTGTAACCATTATTTTTTTCCTATTAGAACAATTGTTAGAGTCAGGTGAATTTGTCACCTTGTGCCTCATCATAAATAAAACACTACATTTTGTCCAAAACAAATAGAATTTTTTTTTAATGAATAAAAGGACAAACATTTTAAGAGGCTGCTAGAAAACCTTTTTTTAGATAACCGCTTGATCTGCACAAAGACTATTAAAGGGCCTAATCATGCAAAAATCAAGCTTTTAACCTTCTCACAGTGCTATTGGTACCTTGTATATATGCCCAAAGTGTTTTTTTTTGATTGATTCATGCAGTCTTTAGCTAGAGAACATTCTCTATCCTTCCCTTTGGATGAGCAAACGGGGCATTCAGCCTGGTGAATGCCGCAGCACGCTTCCCTGTTTCAGCCCATCATCCAGGAAGCACTCTCTACCTGTGCAAGCCCCCGTTAGGAGTCATAATTACATATTTTTAAATGTCCTCATATGAACTATTTTTCGGAGCAAATGTCCTATTTTTACAGATTTTTTCCCCTGCGTCTGACTCCCATTTGCCCCATGTTAAATCGATTTTTGAGGTGACGCTACCGAGCCATCTTTCAATATTTTTTCACAGGGTCTTCACTTGAATTTAAAGCTCACCGTGTTCAAATTTTCAATACCAGCATATTTGTCCTTGTTTACTACAAAATTTTGGCGATTTTACTGGCCCAAGATACAATTCCGATTCTTGTCCTTTGATTGGGGACTAATAATAACTAGAAGCCATTGACGTGACAAGTGGCATGGCCGTTGATATGTTCATTGAATGACGAAAACGCAGCATACACTAGACGTTCTAGAACTACTAACTAGTACAACTGTTCCGTTCTAGAACTACAAAGTTCTACCAAGTAGTTCTAGAACTATTACTATTATTCCACCACTAAAAAAAGTGGTGACTTTGTAATGTATTACGCAGTCATTCAATAAAGCTTTATTTCTATAGCACGTTTTGTACATGTTTCTCTTCTTCTTTGGCGGTTTATTTTGGACACTTTCAATAGAATCCTACCATTAGAATTTAATAATTAATATTCACGGCATAATAGAAATGTGAATGAATATGCAATGACTCTGAAATAGATACAATTATATATTTTTTCTCGTATCACATCTATTATTACATGTTTTGGTCTCGTTACTGTTGATGTGTTACTTGATGTGTGGCTACACTACATGAATGCATCTTTATACTACAGTAAGTGTGTGCTCAGCTCAGCAAACACAGCTCGAGTCTGTTGCTTTGCGCACCAAACTCTTGTGCCACTCTCAGTCTCTCAAATCCCCCAGGCTTTTGCTTACTTCAGGTCATCTTCAGGTGACTTTCGCAAACACACAACTGTAAAAAAATACAACCAACAGTACTTGCTTTTGCAACATGTGCTAGTGACATGAATGAGTGTAGAGATACTTGAGAGGACAAGTGTTAGGCACGACACACTCACATGTTGCCGTTGGTGTAAACACCACTGTTCTCCTCAACATACTGCACCTGTGCCGGGTAAACATGCTGAACCTGTTGTTGTACAGTCTGGGCCTGGTAAGACAGAGAGTGCAGAAAATTAACATGGTTCTTAATTGAAATGACTCACACGCTGCTGTGTTGTAGTGGGTGCAAGTTACAGACACACTTTGGGACATCAGACTGTACCTGTTGCTGGGACGAGCCCACAGGCTGGACAGGCACAGTGGTCTGAAGGGGGACAGTGGAGGTGGAGTCAGCGCCCGCTTCAGGGGTCTGCATGGCGCCTATATATAAATAACACATTAGATACCAACAGAAACACGGTTTTTACAAATAAATCAAACACAGTGGCGAATATAATATAATAAAATATGGAGGAGAGTGTGATTTCAATGCCCACTGACCAACGATTGCAGTGGTTTTGTTGGAACATCACCTCTCTCTAGTCCTATATCAATGCCTCAAGCCGTTACAGAGCATTTCAACTCAAGCACCTGGTCCTTTCTTGCGGTACTCAATGTACTGAGAGCCTTATGCATCACTGCCACACGCTCCCGTCTCCTGGTTCACCGCCATAAAAACAAGTTAATTTTTAACAAACTCCAAATAAATGCAGCTTCCTGTTACAGCGCAGTTTCCGCATTTACTGGTGTGAGACACTAAACGTTTGGATAGCATAAAAGTACAATATTCATTTAACTGATATGTGCATCATCTTTGATTAAAAAGGCTTAACAAATATTTGAGCTTTAAACCATATTGTAATGTTTCCTGCACATCTCCCTCACCAAAGATCAACTCACACTGGTCAATGGCAAGATTCTGCTGCTGGACGCTTACAGCTAATGTGTTTAGCCTCATTCAAATTGCTTCAAAATCCGTCTGACTGCAACTTTGATTGATTGTAGTAGTTATCAATTTTTTCCCCACATTAGTGAACTAAAAAAAAGATTGAATCTTTGGAGAGATTAAAGACAAAAGACCCTCAATATACTACACTACTACTTTGTTACTATATTAATAGAGTAATAAAGAGTATTTTTTTCCCTCAAAATGACAAAATGTATTTCAATAACAATGCTGTCCAGGTTTGAGATCAAACCTCTTCTCCAAGTACTTCTCCAAGTACTTCTCCATGTACTGGTATTGTGCAGGTGAAATATAAATAATTGTTTTTTTCAGAGCTTCTCAAACTTTTTCTGGTGTGCCCCCCTTGGAAGATAAAAAAACATCTCCACGCCCCCCCAAAGCCTCTGGGACAGCGCAGAATTGGCGCTTCACTGTAGTAAATGCGGCATTTCAAGGAGAAGACGCACTCACGTTAGTTCTCGTCACTGGGATCACTTTTACCACGACGTCATACACAGAGTGCTTTCAGCACAGTGCTGACTCGTACCACTGCATTTATGTTTCATTGCTTTCAAAGCCCATGGGATCAAAGCCGAAAGGAATCGAATGCACATTCTTTTTGCATATGCTTTATATTGTCACATGACACATGTGACACAAGAAGTTACCGAAAAAAAAAAAAAAAAGCGAAAGCGAAACCTTAAATTTACCTTCATTAGGAGGTAGACGAATGCAAAGGGAACCAGGACAGAAGTGCGTGTGGCGGGACAGGGGAGGGACAGAGGCAGGCTCACCCACTCCTCCGCTGCTCTCTTGTATTTAGAGATTAACCATTAACATGCTGCACTGGGCGTTTTTCTCTTGCACAAAACACGTTTGTCACGCGAAATGTGCGCACATTAAATTTTCTCTAAATGACTCACGGCACAGCCCCCGTCCCCTCCAAATGGGCACGGCCCACACTTTGAGAAGCTCTGGTTTATATTAATACATTCTGAACGAAGCTGATTCAAACAAGAATATGAAGGAAAAAAAACATGTTACAAACCGAGTATAAAGTTGTATTTCTGCACTTTTGTGGTATTAACACATTGCTGCGGGACGTATTTATTTCAGATATAATATTGTATGAATATTGTTATCGGTTACTTCCAACATTTTGTCAATATCACAATCACGTCTAGGTAATACAGATAATAAGTAACTATTTTATTATTGATAATCTCAATATTCAATGATTGTGATGCTTAATCTGAGCCCATCTATCAATTTGATGCAGTGGGTTGAATTATCGTGATATGTTTTCATAGTTTTTAAAAATATTAAGTTATTAAATTATCAAGACTACTTAAATGAGCGAGTCAACCACATTAGATAAAACAGCGAAACACCAAACTCAGGGCAAACCTGTATTTGTGAGCTCATAATAGCATGGATAACGCCCATTTCTTCCCTGGGCAGCCCTCTCCTCCCATTGCAGTTTCCATAAACAAGCCTCTCTTGGTTAATTAAGACAACTCTCCAAACTACATCAAAGCTCCCCAAGGACTACCTGCCCCTTCTCCTCATTCTTGTGCCATTGGCTGTTTTGCTTCATGTTGTGGCCGATAAAAATGTCACTGGCATCGTGGACGTTGATGTTGAGGCAAGTTGAATTGCATGTTGTTGTTTATTTGACTAATTCTACCCTAAAAAAGGTGCTCAAAAATACATCGAGACATGCAATAAAAAAATACAAAATTTATATTTCCACACTTTTTAAAACACACTTAAACACAACTAAAACATTGAAAACTTTTAAAAGGTACAATAAATATTCTTGAATGCATGGTCCAAACTAAGGAAGTCCACCTATGCACAAAAAGTCCCTGCATCACCCCAACCCCCTCCACACACCTCCTGCCTCACCATTCAGGCTCTCCCCTGTGGCCCACTTAAACGCTGTGCTCCACTGACCAAGTGCGAGCCCTACAAAAGACACAGAGGAACAAAAGCCACCAAGGAGGACAACATTTTGGCCTGAATTTTAGTCTATAAAATCTTGTTAAGAATAAAAAATAATAACCATGAATATGACAAAAATAACACATTTGTTGAATCTAATTATCGCGCACAAAGGTGGAGTCTGAGATGCTGAACAAGAAAGGTGAAACGTACAAGATAATTTTTCTGCCATGTAATTAATGCAATCTGAAAAAAGGACACATATTGAAAGAATCAGCTGAAATGTATTTATATAAAATTAAGTACCATAAAAATATCCATAACAACTTAATTGAGACAATTTGATAACCAGTTCTAACTGTGATTAAACTGATGAACAGGCCAAAGGCCAAAGTCCAAAATGCCCGTGTTTACAATGACACATCATAATTTGAAAGTCTAATCATTATATCCATGTGGCATTGAGATAAACAAAAAAAAGCATTTGAACATTTCTCAGACTAAGGCAAAAAACAGATCCAACAGGCTGTATTTTGTCATCTATGAAAATGGATGACTGAATAATTGAATTAATCAGCTCCTCTTTAAGTGATTGGAAATGCAACAGGATCCAGGCAGCAGGTGGCATGGTACTATTTCTGCTCTAGCGGACTACAGGTAAGTGGTAACATGAGCTGATAACTAGCAGTTCCCAACATCCTGCTTTGTGCGTGGGTAAAAGTGTGTGCATTTTGGGATTGTGCCAGCATATGACATTTGGAGGCTAAATGGTTTGATACGACAACAATCTACAAATATCCCCAAATAATGTTTAAAAAAAACCAAACACATTAGGCTCTCATGAACCAATATCTTAATTACAAAAATAGCATGGAACATACTGTGTAAAATGAACATTTTTGACTCCTGGACATGTTCTGTGGCAAATACTGTTACACAGCCAAATGTAGAATTGTGATGAAACATTGAGAAATAAAAAAATTAAAGCTTTTAGACAAGTTCATTTTTTTATTTTCCAACAAGACGTTTAAACTTAACCGAAGTAATGACAAGAGGCAACAACCAGGACGGTATTTTGCATTTCTAATACTGATTTTCTGCACAAATCCAGGCATCGTCTCAACACTTCAAATGTGTTTTCCTTCCATTTCAGTAACAACAGGACAATCACAATAGATCTAACAGCTAATTAAACTAGATCCAAACCACAAGTCTTCTACTGGGAATAATAGGATGATACGGATGGCATTTTTTTGCAGGATTGTTACCATTAATGTGTTATTTATAGACCTTGAATGAACTTTTTGGCGTGTCACTATTCCAAGCTCCCTGCACATCATAAGTCATCTCAGAGGAAAGGGTTAGCTCTCTCCTCTAAGACAAAAGGGAAAGTAATGGCTTAGCTATTGTCAGAGGCTGATACTGCACGGGGAGCTAGCACACAGCCATCTCTCACCTCATCTTCAGAGACAAATATAAGTCATGGACACACTTAATCACTCACTTAAACGATCACTTTAATAAAGGCAAAAAGACTCTTCTGTGCGCAATGTGGGAAAGTGGCGACGCTGGCGTTAGCAACCTAGCAACAACAGACACCTGCTCCTGCTCCAGCTGACCAGCTAGCATCAGTCCTTTAGCACACGCTTGTGTTACCACCAAAACTGCTCCGGCTCCACAAATACACCGCAATCCACGCCGAAAAAACGGTGCACGGACGCATTGAATCGCGTGACTTTGAGTAACTAAACCACACGGAGACAGCACGCCGCATATTGGCTCTGGTTATTCAAAGGACCATTAGCAGAAAAGCTAACACGTTACAAAGAAACACCCTCGCTAGCAAACTAACCCAGCCATTCACAGAGGCTTCGCTCTACAGCGGAGAAACGTGAACAAACGCACCGAGACGACCCGATCAAGCACCAGATCGGTTCAAAAACAGAGGCGATTTTGGACAAAAGTCTAATGATCGTTCAAACCTGTGTTGTGGACTGGTAGATGAAGATGAGGATGGTGGAGGAGGTGGTAATGATGGACAGAGGTTGTTGTTGGTGGGTTACAGTCGCCAGGACTACGGTGACTATGGCGCTGCTCACAGGGCAACTGTTGCTATAAAACTCACCGGGCGGGCAGCCTCTCAGGTGGGAGGAGAATCATCCATGGAGAGGATGGGGAAAGCTCCTCCTTGTTCTTAGCCGCACACTTGACATGTGCGTGTATGTTATATTATGTATATTGTGTGATTGATATGATTGTGTGGAGCCAACACAAGGGCCAAAGACAAAATAGCTCGTGTATATTTAGAATAAGGTCTGAGCTGCACAGAAAAGGTTAGGAACACTTTTTTCTATAACATAGAATATTTTCCAATTCAATTATTGTAAACTCTGTCAGGCAGAGAAAATCCACATACAGTACTATTACTATTAATGATAATAATAATGCATTAGATTAAGCCTTTTTGAAAGAAGTGGCAATTGTTCACTACTCAAAGAAAAGTACAATTACTGTACTGTCTAAATGACTCTGGTAAAAGTATAGCTGAACACCACAAAATATTAAGATAAGAGAATCAACCTTCATTTGTAAATTCCAATGTTAGAACACAGGTTTAGAAAAGCAGGAAAATAGAGACTTACGTGTGCTATAATATTATACAAGTGAATATGGCACAGTCACGCATATGCAATAAGGGTAAAGTGAATTAAGGATTGCATCAGAGATGACTTACTTTATGTTACAGTATTGCACATGATTACTATATGTGTTCATTGTAGGAAGGAAAGACCTGCTATTCTCCTTCACACAGCAAGGGTGGATCACTGAAGCTACTCTCCAGAGTAGACAGAGCGTCCTGCCAGGGTGAGACTCGTGGTCCAGGACAAATTCTGCCCCCACCTCCTGCACTGAGGCCACAGCACAGCCCAGGACAGAGCTACTTCTTGATGACTTCTTCCTTCCAGCTTCTTCCTCTCCCTGTGATGCTGCTGCTCCAGTAGACCACATCTTACAGCTCCAAGCGATGGGTTAGCACTAGTTTGGATCTGGTTTGGTCTTGTTTGGTCCTTGTTTGATTCTGAGTTAGTTCTGGTTCAGACCTGGTTGGTTCTAGTATGGTCTAGTTCTATTCTGTTCTATTCTATTCTATTCTATTCTATTCTATTCTATTATCTTTTAAAGATAGATTAAGAAGATTTTAAAGAGTTTTTGGTGTTTATTAGTACCCCACATCCGTTTTGTACGTTTTAGATAACAAATTCTATGTAAAGAACAACAGATCTATAAAAAGTAAGACGCAAAATATAATGTAAAGTAAATAAGGGCATACTTATACCCTTTTCATTTTACACTCTAACCTCAAACTTGACATTAACATGGTTTAGCACAGTTCTAGTGGCCTGCCATAGGACTGGAACGCTTCAAAAGGATAAATCATCAGGCATATTTGTAATTTAAGCCCATATCTGTATACACTGTATATCAATGAAAAGAAAAAAGAAAAATAATGTTATGGTTTTTGTTCTTTTGAGTCCCATAGCCTGGTGTTTTAGGGGTACCGTAGTGTGGATTCAGAGCAGTCCACCACAGAACATCAGTATTTTCCAGTAGATTTTCACTGCTCAGATGCGCTGGCTGATTGTCTCAGAAACATCTGAAGTTATCCTTGTGCACTTCAGGTCCTCATGCAGGCCGACCGATTGTCCCCATAACAAAAAAAAGGCTATAATGCTTAAAGCTTGCAATGGCTGACGAAACATTGTATTCTAATCTCTTGGACAAATATAATCCCTGAAGAAACACAATCCCCTTTTGTAGTACAGTACATGTGCTTTTCTTTAAACACCTGCCATTTAAAGGCAATTTGACAGATTTTACTTTTTTAAAATCTGAACAAAGCAAGTACATCTTAGAGTTTAAACTGAATGCAGAGTTTATAAAAGGATGGTGAATGATGGATCATCTGACTACCACTGCTCTCGCTACCTTCTGTGTTTGTTTTGATAATTATTTACATTGGACGGTTTATATACTAGGAGTTCGTACTTCTGTTTGAAAGTTTTGCTTCTTCGTGAGCAAAACTAGACCGCTAACATTCAGTCTATAACAGATTTTCACAGCTAACAGGCCAGAGGTTAGTTGGCGAACCACTGCTATCAACAGTGTGCTAAAAATCAACAGCACTGCAAGTCAAGTTAGTTTATTTGCAAGTCCTTATGATTTTCCCCTTTGACACAAAATGTGTGAAGACATGATTTTGTACTTACAGAAACGCTACAGAATATACTTACAGAAGTGTTTGTAAAAAACAAACAAAACAACAATGCGATTAGTGTTCAGAGTTGAGTCTGACAGTTCTCAGGCATTATTAAAACATTTATACTTCAAGTCCTCAAGCTGCTTCATAAATGTATACACAAAGTTTTAAATCACTGCATTCAATGTGGATATATTATTTTGAGCAAACAAAAGACTGACTCCATTAGGGCACTTTCAATAATGTGAAGTGCATCATTATATGCAGCTTTCTGTATTTACCTTTACTGTACCTGCACCACAAATGGGCAGAGAGTCTAGAGAGGTGTGCAGTAAGTTTTGAACAGATTTACTTTTATGTGTGTATGTATATTTGATTGTGAATACATTGTCACATTATTCTCTCTGAATGTCGTACAACCCGACATTAAGCTTCCCTGCTGACAAATATACAGCCAAAGTGCAGTAAGACCTTCGCTGGTACAAATTGTCTAATAATAGCAGCTTTATAAATCAAATTAAAATGAAAGAAACTCAGTTATTATCTAGGATGTCCGTGGCAATTTTTGTCTTCATGAGACAATGCTTTCAGTGAAACTGTTGTTGTTGCTTAGCAACAAGTAAAAACCCAAACTGTTGTATGATTTTCTTTTCAAAAGATTTTTTTTTTCAAGTAAAACAGTTTGGCCTTTATATTTGGACCTTCAATTTGGCCATGGGCTGGGCCACCAATCAGGACTTAATTAATGCCAGACAATGGCCATTATAGAGTTTGAGGTTGTGACATCACACATCAGTACAATTTAGAGTTAGCAATGGAGATTTTAAGATGCTAATTACTAAACCACCAGCGGTGGCTCATCCGTTTATCATGTTCCACAGCTTTTTTGTTTACTTTTTGCATTGTTTTGATGTATCTCTGTGCACATTTAGCAAATCAGCAACAAACATGGTGTATTTCCATGGTAATGAGCGTTTTTTGACGATCCATCCCGAGGTTTATTAGGCTAATAAAATAATTACATTGAATGAGTTATCTAAAGCATAATTTTTAAACGAGTAAATAATGAACATATGAAATTATTTATTAATCTTCTGGCTAAAACATTTTTTTTAAAATTACCCTTTATATTATATATGTAAATTATTTGCATACTGATTGTGTGACGTTTTCTATTAAATTCAGAACAATGTTCCCCACCAGTACAATCTTTAATTGGATTACTGTTTCTTTTCGTGCTCAGGCCCTAATTGCAGACATAACTTTAAGTATCTTCACATTAGTATTTCTGTTATTATTAAACCTTACAGTAAATGCTGTGTGCTTTTTGTTGGAAATGTGTGTAAACTTGCCTGCTTTGGGGCAGGTTGTCACTCCACCTTGATGTTTGGCCACTTGGATGTAAGTTAGAAAAATGAATTGTGTCAATTCATAACTTCCATCCATTCATTTCCTTCTGCTTTATCCGGGATCGGGTCGCGGAGGCAGCAGTCCAAGCAGGGAGGCCCAGACTTCCTTTTCCATGTCCACCTCTTCCAGGGGGACCCCGATGCAGGGAACAGGTCAACAGGTCAACAGGTCTGACTTACTGCCGGCAATGAGAACACAGCTCTTGCTCCGGTCATACAGGGACCGGACAGCCCTGAGCAAAGGGCCCCGGACCCCGTACTCTCGGAGCACCCCCCAAAGGACACCCCGAGGGACACGGTCGAAAGCCTTCTCCAGATCCACAAAGCACATGTGGACTGGTTGGGCAAACTCCCATGAACCCTCGAGCACCCGATGAAGAGTATAGAGCTGGTCCAGTGTTCCACGACCGGGACGAAAACCACTCTGCTCCTCCTGAATCCGAGGATCGACTATCGGTCGGATTCTCCTCTCCAGTACCTGGAATAGACTTAACCAGGAAGACTGAGGAGTGTGATCCCTCTGTAGTTGGAACACACCCTCCGGCCCCCCTTCTTGAACAGAGGGACCACCACCCCGCTCTGCCAGTCCAGAGGCACGGTTCCCGACCGCCACGCGATGTTGCAGAGACGTGTCAACCACAAGACACACAACATCCAGATACTTTAGGTACTCAGGGCGGAGCTCATCCGCCTTGCCATCGAGCAGGCCTTTATCGAGGCATATTGTCACCCTGTCTTATTATTATTGTTACAAAGTCATAGTTCTAAGAAAAAACAATCTCTTACCTGCAGACCTTTGATTGTGCTGAAGAATAAGTTCCAACATATCAAAGTGCTTAAATTGTTGAAATGAGAAATGAGCTTAGTCAAACAGAACTGGCTTTTTATCATTCAGTGCAATAAAATACATTTACAAAAATGTCGATATATATCAATACCACAGAAAGGGCAAATATATGTATCCATTTTGCATAGGTATATTTTTATTCTGTAAAATTAATACTAAAATACTTTCATACCACAATGAATAGTGTGTTTGTGAAATGTTGTATTGCACACAACACAATGTTACAAATCTTAAAAACTGTACTGTTAAATCTAGAATATTCTTCCATTTCCAATAGTGTCTGAAGGCGCTGTTTGCGAAGCGCCAGCCCCATTGGGATTATTGCCTGCAGAAGCGCTGTCACCAAAAGCATCAACTTGCATCAGGAGACTCAGTCCGGTCTGTGCTGCCATCTCCCCATATTGTGAAGAACAAAGCAACAGGTCCATTTGTTCTGCAAAGTCTGGAGGACAGAAAAAAATCCTAAATTAAGTATTACTGTATTCAGCCCTTGAACTGAACTTCTTTTCATCAATTCAAATCACGTTTTAATAAAGCAGTTTAAAGCAGTCGCTATTAGTCTCGAGTGAAAATAAGCAACATGTTTTAGGCAATTGAAGATCTATATATTTCGAAACCATCTCACATCATAAAGATCCACTCTGTGATGAAAGTGAGAAAATCTGTTCAAACAGATTGTCAAAACACCCACACAGTTGCTAATAGTCTATTAGAGGGAAACTCACACTTGTCAACGTAATATTTCCTGAAAATGCTGCCCTCACTCGGCACTGTATGTTCTTATGAGACTGTGACTGGGGTGAGTACCTGCACTGTGATTCAGAGGACAGGAGCTCGGGAAGGACTGCTTCAGATCCTGGCTGCTGTGTAGGGATGTCCCAGAGGGAGGAAGTGAGCAGCAGGTGGAGGGGTTGCTCTGCTCTCCAGGGAAGAGCTGGTGAAGGGTGCGTTCAAACCTGAGAGAGTCACATAAATGTAAATTAAAAACATGTCGGTGTAATCCCTCATTCGTCCATAAATCAATATTGTCTTAATCAAACACACAGACTAGTACGGTGGGCTTTTTAGCAACAGTGGTATCCTTGAGTGGCACTTGACTGTTTAATATTCTGGCTTTAACCCATGTGTCATGCTTTCTAAACGGAAAGTAAATTAATCTCAGAATTTAATCATTATTAGACTGTAGTGGCAACTGTGATTTTATTTCCTATTTCTGTACATATTCCAATTTACTTTGAAGTATTTTTAGATTTTATTATCCACTTATTGAATTCTTCAGCTGCTCTTGACGGTGGCTACAGCCTTCATTAAAGAGCAGTGGTTGAATGCAATGAGGCAAGGCAATGTCGTCTTTCACAAGCCGTTTGTCTACCCAGAATCCCGCTGTTAAAGCTTTGGCCCACTGCTGATATGAGAACAGTCGCAGCCAGTGAGGAGCTGAAAGCATCTTGCTGCTCACAATGATAGAAACCCTTTATCACAAGCTTTGATGTGTGTTCATAAAGAGATGTTTTGGGGTGAGCAGCCAAATGTGTCCTTCCTACAACAGATACATATATGTGTTCCTTGTCTTCTGTTGTTAATCTACTAAACATGATTAAAATGCAAACAGTAGCAAACCAGATGCACAAGTGGAGAGAAGTTGCTTTCGGGAAGAGATCCGGTGATTAGGCCAGTTCTCATGTTTTTCTATACATCTCTTGTAAAAACAATTAAAAGCCAAAACCAGAATCCCTCGGTATATGTCATAAAAAACAACAATTCATTGAAATCTTGGGCAATTTAAACACAACCGGCACACTTTTTGAAACAACATTCCGAATTTTGGGCAGCGCAACTGATAAAATGTTTCTTTGC
This sequence comes from Eucyclogobius newberryi, assembly GCF_026437365.1. Lineage (NCBI taxonomy): Eukaryota > Metazoa > Chordata > Actinopteri > Gobiiformes > Gobiidae > Eucyclogobius > Eucyclogobius newberryi. The sequence continues at coordinate 42,370,505 of NW_027315834.1, read as the reverse complement.
ATTTTTTCAGCCTAATTCTTGTCCATGTAGCTTTTGTTTCACTCAAATTAACTTTACAGGGCAAAATGTAAAGAGAAAGTATAGTTTTTCCATTGTTGCTGCGATTGTGCAGAGCTTAGCTAGCTTGTTTGCAGTGGGTGTTTTAGGACACTTTAACGGCTGCATAACAGTTGTAAGTCTGTATGACAATTTATCCTGTTTTTCTAATTAGAACTTAGTTTGGTAGGGTAGCAACTGGGGAAATATTTATAGTCATTTTACTTCTGTTAAGTTGCAATTTGTGATGAAAATTAGAAAAACAAAAGTCACAACAGGAAGAAGAGCTGAGTTCTAAAACAGAATCCCTCTACCTATGTCATCAATATGCAGCGTGCCATTGAAAACAGAGAGATAATTTACACTTAACTACCACACTTTTCTGATGTTTGAAAGGGCTTTTGGCTCTTGTTTTCAGTATGGTTGCTAAATAGCAGTTGTGCAATTACCTCTACCTATGTCATATACTGCCTGGCCAAAAAAAAAGGTTTAACTAAGCAAATGAAGGCAAGCCTACTATTGGATAATTACTGCATGTGCAATTCTCTTTCAGCTGGCAACAAGTTATTTACCCCGGCTGATGCAATGAACAACGCCCACATCCTGTTGTCATGGAATATGTCAGTCTGTTTAAGTTCAATGGTATGCATCATGCAGGGAAAATATCTAAGTATATGGCAGAAACTATTAAAATTGTGTTAAGAACTGTCCAATGCATTATTAAAAACTGGATGGTGGGGAACCATCATCTACCAGGAACAAATACGGTCGGAAAACAATCCTGAATAAGCATGATTTGTCATCACTTATACGTTTAGCTGAATCAAATAGAAAAAAAACAACAACTATAGAACTCAGGGGTATGTTTAAAAGTGGAAGTAAGAGCATTTCCAGACGCACAATGCAAAGGGAACTTAAGGGATTGGGACAGCTGAGGAGCCTTATGGCTTCAGACTTCAGTTTGTTAGAGTGCATAAATATTGTAAGATTGTAGGAATAGAAGAACATGTGGTCTGATGAGTCCAGATTTACCCTGTTCCAGAGTGATGGGCGCATCAGGGTAAGAAGAGAGCCAGGTAAAGTGACCCATCCTGCCTGGTGCCCATGGGGGCAGTGCTATGATCTGGCGTTGCTGCAGTTGGTCAGGTCAGCAACATTATGTGCCCAAAGAATGAAGCCAGCTCACCACATGGATGTACTGACTGTCCAGGTTACTCCTTCAATTACTTTTTTTCTTCCCTAATTGTACAGACATATTCCAAGATGACCATGACAGGATTAACTGGGCTTGAATTGTGGAAGAGGGGTTCAGGGGGCATGAGACATTATTTTTACACATGGATTGGCCACCACAGAGTCCAGACCTTAACCCCATTGAGAATCTCTGGAATGAGCTTGAGAAGGCTTTATGCAGTGGTCAGACTCATCATCATCACTACCAGATCTTGGTGTAAAAAGAATGCAACGTTGGATGAAAATAAGTCTTGTGACACTGCAGAAGCTTATGAAACTGTGCCACAGAGAATGTGTGCCGGAATCAAAGCTAAAGGAGGACCATATAAATATTAAGACATTAAGACATTTTTTTGGCCAGGCAGTGGTCTTTGCTTTACAAAAATGGTCAGACGCAAAAAATTTAGTAAAATCGAAAATATAGTTGTGTTCACCACGTTTTAGTGGTAGTTTTAGTCCAACACCTGTCATATAGACTTCAACTTCCTCAAAAACATTTGATTTAAGTAGAGAAAGGTAATGAGCTCAACTTATGTATGATCACAAAGGGTCTGTATCAGTGATAACTGTGAGTGTAGCTGCAGTGCTCCTGTTGTTAATCTGCTTTAAGATTAAAGTTATAAATGTTGTTAGTCAAATCGTAAATCTTATCATGTTAACTTTGTTTCAGTGAAATTTGTAGTCTAACCCTGACACACGCACTTTAAGATTGCACCATTCAGCCGCCCACATTCCACACATTTAAAAAGTCGAGTTAAACAAACGGTTGCCTTTAACAATAAGGATATAGCTACGCAGCCATGACAACCAATATTTAAGAAGTCAAAATACAAGGTTGCACCAAAAAAGCATAACAAAGCTGTCCAAAACCTAGTCTTCCTACCTACCTTCCTAGCCATGGTGAAGACCTTATTTCACTAACTCAAAAAGCATTTCTGAGGATTTTTCTGGTAATACTCTGCGCTTGTTCCGAGCGGTTAGGACGCGATGTGACCAAGCATACCTGTGAGTATCTGGTATGGAGCGCAGCGCTGGCAGGTGGGAATTGCCAGGTGAGTTTTGTCCCCGTGGAGCCGCTGAGAAACATGTATGAAACTTGAGAGCTGGCCACTTCAAAAGCCAATGCTAAAGTTAACAGACGTATGACAAACCGGTGGCTGCGCTGTGAGAAGAGCCCGAGGGCCGATGCAGCCCGGTGTCCTTCTTCATCGAGGGCGAGAGGCTGGACTGGAGGGACTGGATGGTTAAGCAGTCTATCAACGGATCCGGGCCAGTGTCAATAGCTGATTTCATCTAAAAAGAATGAAGATTATATAGAGGCTTTAAAAACGTTCTTGATTTAGAGGTTTTGCCGGTGACGTCACAGCATCCTGAAGTTTATTAGTGATTGTGGCTCGAGCCAGTGTCCCAGTGAATTTGAGTGACACACAACCGGACTAGGACTGCAACAAGTTCATCGATTATTGAGATCATGTCAACTAATTTAGTGATTGAATAATTGTTATCTGGACTATAAACAGACTCCAAAGCATGCCATGTGTGAGAGAAGATGTTTTATGACTCGTAAAAAGCATCAAAATGACACAGGATGCGACCTCAAGCAGCGTCATCTTAACTTCCTCTGGGCCAAATTTAGTAAAAAGCTGACATTTACAGGCATTTCGCATTCTACAACTAACAACTAATCGATTTATCAAAAGAATTATTGCAAGACTAATCGATTGGCAAATGACAATTAGTCGCAGCCCTAAACCTGACAAACAATAAAAAAAAATAAAAAAAAGAAGCATAGAAACACATCGTATAAGTTGTGCTGCAGCTGTCCATATTTATCAGTCAGAAAATTGAGGAGCAAGTTTTCGAATAAAATAATGTCAGTGCATAACTCTACTTCGGCTTAGAGGCGACTGGAGGCTAAATAAGTTTAGACCGTAATATAGTTTCAAAAACGACTGATATCAGATATAAATACTAATACTTTTACATAGAAAAATAAGCAACAAATGTGAATTTCTAGGGTGTTGGGTCAATATCGGGGTGCCTGGTAGCAAGTAATTTACCATGTTAATAAATAATTAATTTAATGTTGAAATAGCACTTCTACATTGATGATATATGCTTCATCCGTTACATTTTTTGTATATAACTTAGCAATATTATTTGGATATATTTTAAATAATTTGTATGTCAGAATGTCCCAGCAGCTATCAAATTTTATTAGGACTAAAAATTATTAAAAAAATTATAATAAATATTTTTATTTGTGTGTGATTTTGTAGTAATCATATTAATGTTATTTATTACAAAATGACAATGTTTGTCCGCCCTGTCATATTGCTTAGCTTAACCTGTTCCATTGATCTTGAGAACATTATTCATCAACTGCTGAGGTTGAAAATATCTACAACTCTATAGTCAATAATTTTCTCTGAATCATTTGTCTTTTACTCTTTTTCTATTGAGTGGACGGTAGAATTTGGCTAAAAGGATAAAAGTGTCCACCTGTCGCCATTGTTAAAGGTCCTTTAAATATTATACAGTATAATATTTACATTTATGTGTATTTGGCAACTTAAGGGCTATATATTGATAATAATAATAGTAATATTAATCATAACAATAATTCTATCAAAATGTTTGAAAATCTTTTTTTGTCTTTAATTGAGCAGAAAAAATATGCATGTTTATTGTAAATGTTTTGTTCAATTGAATACAGAACATAATTTCTATTTTAAAAGTTGTATTTATAAGTCATTGTTAAAATAATGGAGGAAATACTTACATTTGGCATACATTTAATCTACACTTTTTTATTTACAACAAATTGAGATTGGTAAAAGTAGATTTCATAAAGTAGTCTAGATTTCACAATAGGACAAAAAAACAACAACTAAAAACTAAAAACTAGAAAATTGAATTGGGTGAATTTTGAGCTCTAAAAGGCTGATATTCACTGTATTAATGTCAGTTAGTTTGCTTTTACAAAGGTTGGAAAATACAACATTTTCTAGCCTAAAATTGAAGTTGAGCTTCACAAAAAGTATAATTGTGAAGTAAAAAAAGTAATTATATCTGTAGATAAAATGAAAAACCATTGTGGAGTCATTTCTATCTCTCTGAGTATTTGTCCAGTAAAAACAAAACATCCGGACTTTGACTTCATCATACATGTTATGTGTCTTTCTATTAAAAAACAAAGCAAAAAGTAAAATACAGTTGTAACATCTGACTCGGTTCAATTTGCCCAAACCACCTTGATTTTTCACATTGTTTGATATTCTGAAATTAATCCAAGTTTCTTGGTGGAAGTCACTCAATATGTTCCACTTCACTTTTGCCTCCATTCTGTAATTTAGTATGTTTTTGTTCACAAACTTTGGAAGAGTCTACTCTTAAAGAAGTTGTCTGACAGTCTGTAAATGCTGATTTGAATAAATCTCCTTGGAAATAAAGACGTTTTTTTATGATGTAAGTCAAGAAAATGATTACATTTGAACAACACTATTACTATCTTTCTTTACATACTGATTGGTGTCATTGGCTTTTGGATTAATTACTTTCACTTGCACAATTACTAATCTACAACTGCTACAACAACAACAACAACAACAACAACAACAACAACAACAACAACAACAACAACAACAACAACAACAACTACTACTACTACTACTACTACTACTACTACTACTGTCGTCCTTATCAGTTATTAAGTCTACTGTCCTAAAAAAACAAAATAAAATACTATCGTGTCATCTTTAATGTCTTGCTATGGCCGCTGTGAGATGCCGGTTCAATAAAAATGTTCTCAAGGCTTTTTTCTCCTCCCACGCATAAAGGATAAAAACTGATACTACTGACACTGACACTACACAACATTTCTGGGCAAATTCCAACGTTTGCCACTCAGGAAACTGAAGACGGACCATTGACAGCACTTATCAAAGTCCACAGACTGCAGACGCTGGGGACACAACGGAACACACAGGAATCACAACTATGAAGAGGTATTATAGTCAAGTCTGAGCACGACTGCTACATTAAAGACTTCTGAGAATGATGTAAGCTTTTAATGTATATAAATCTGATGCGTTTACTGTGTTCATATTTCAACATCACCACAATTGTTTGAGTTTTGTACACAAAGTCACAAAACATTCTTAAATGTTTAAGACTTGAGTGAAATGTTTGCCAGTATTATGACCAAAGTGCCAGTGTGATTGAAAAGGAAACACAATAGGCTAAATCTTGTGTTAAATATCTCAGTCTCTCTGTGGAAATATGAACGCTGTAAACTATTTTCTGTACTATTTTCAGTATTCAATTCACACCAAAATTAATCTATGCGGCACTGGCTCTTGTTCGTGGCCCTTGGCAAACATTTCAGCACAAAAGACTCAGATATAGTTTCAGTGCAGATGTGTTTAAGTTTTTAATAAGAGATGCTGTTGATGTGGGAGACCGTGTAAAATGTCCTTTTTTTAGTAACAACCTTCTTTGTCTGTATCTATGGCAACATAAACCTCTGTAAGATAAAGCTGCCACACTCTGATGTAAAATTTTTAATATACTCACCTCAAAAGGCAATTACCTGAACATGTCTTCTATAGTGGTAATTAGGAAGAAGACTTTTAGAATAAATGTACATAACAACATAAACCCTCACAGAAAGGACTGTACAATCAAACATGAAAGAATGTATGTGTTGTTGCTGTAAAAACACACTTTGCTAAAGTTCAGCTACTTATTTTTACACAGTAAAACCAGAAGTAGGTAATCAAAATGTATCAAACTAGTTCCTAGCTCTTACAAATCCTTTGTAAGTGACCCCACTCACACAGAGAAGGTTTTAGAGCCAAAACTGTAAACTGAAGAGATTTAAACCTTCATTTGTACCTTCAGCAATTCAATTGCTGAATTTGGAAAGTGCTGTCACAAAAGAAAATTAAAGATGAGTGACAATGCAGGTGCTTTTTGCACACAGGCTTAGGGAATGTGCATTTAAAAAATCTGTACACAAGCTTAGAGAAGTCAGTTTCCTCAGCTTTAAGGCAAGTGGGACGTGAAACCAGCTAATGTAAATACAGAGAGTGGGAAAGTAAGGGTTTGGTGTTTACCTTCTTCCGTAGCTGCTGCTCCTTCATTGGATGAGATTTGATGTGTTTTCTCAAAGAGCTGGGGTCAGTGTATCTCTTCGCACAGCCCGGCACCTGACACGCATACGGCTTCTGAACAACACACATGTAAACAACACCACAAACATCCAAACATCCAAAGGGTGAGACGTTTCAGCGCGTGCGACTCACAGTGTCCAGGTGAGTGCGCTGGTGCTTGGCCCGGTCACTGGAGTTACTGAAGGCCTTGTGGCAGCCTGGGTGCTGACAAACATAGGGCTTCTCTCCAGTGTGGCTCCTCAGGTGGATCTTCAGGTTTTCAAGCCGAGAGAAGGCCTTCTTACAGCCCTCAAACTGTGGGCACACAAACACAGAGTTATACGGCTACGGCACTTACTGTGTGTGTATCATGTTGGATGAGGTGTTTACTCAGAAAATAATGCGTTACAAAATACTGGAGCTGGGCAGTGCATTGAATTATTGATCATCTTGAGAATGTTGTTTTGAAGATCTGCCCTTGTGGAATATCAGGTACATAATTAAAACGCACAATATGCTGCAAAAAGAGCTGAGTGAAAATAAAAAAGGGTAAAAACTTCAAACACACTTCAAACCAACGGTCCAAAGTAATCTTCCTGCACTATTTTGTGATTTATTTTACAATCCCTTCACAGCAGTCGGACACTTAAAACTCCACGCGTACAATTAAAGAAACGTTTTAGCACATTTCTGTTTGCTAAAATATCTTCTAATGGACGTCTCATTCTCGTCTAATTGTCAGCATCACCATAAGGGGTCAATGTTCGTTCACATCACTCTTTGACGGAAACATTCCAGTAACATCGCTCCAATCCTGGTTTTAATCCACCCTGGGCTATAACAAGACATACAACTGTAGTTTCTTCATAAAGACGTGTATGTTCACTGTTGGATGGTTAGGACTTTGCTCTGGGTTCGGATCACAGGGGGTTAGGAATGTCTTTACCCACGCGCCACACTGTTGTTCTTCCTCCCGTGGCAGATTCCTCACATACTGATTTATTAAGTCATCAGAGTTTACCCCCAACACATAATCGTCTCATCAATAATCCACTTTTCACGTTCCTTTGCGCTCCACATACCAATAACGTCATGATTTCAGAGGTGGGAAACGCTTGGATGGTGATCTACCGACGTTTCGGGTCCGCATTGGCCGCCATAATACAGACTGGTATGTTTTATTTTGAAAGGGATGGTAAAAGGAGTAATACCATAAGAAAATCATTGCTCCTTTTAAGCACATAATTCACACTTTAAAACCAAGCTAATGAAGATTGCGATGAGCTTTTGTATTATATAGAAAATAGTAAAAAAATAAATTGAATAAATCACATTTTTATTCCTCATATTATTGATCAATCCCAATTTTCAGTTCGGTTTTCTTTTTCCTTAAGCCAAAAATGGCTTTTGGTATTTATTTCATGAACATAAACCAGTTGATACAACAAGACTTTTAATCGGTGCCATTTAATTAGCTCTGTAATCCTTTAGTCGTTTAGTCGATTAATTGGTCAGTGGTGTCTTGTTCGACAAACATTTTTATTAGTCGACTATTATTATATTTGGATTAATAGGATATATATGGGGACAGCAAAAAGCAGAAGATATGGAGAGCGTTAGATGAAAATGTTGGCGTGAATCACGAGTTTAAACCTATTTATAAATCTCTAACATATAAATACACAGTTTACTAGTACTTTTCTGTATACTTTGTTGTTTTTGCATGAACTCCTGTGGCATCAGTTGTCTTTTGAGTGCAGTTTTGTATTAAATGCATGGAGATACTTCATCGTTTTCATAGCTTTTGCCACACCCTCTTCTAATCTGTTGATAGGGCCTGTCTTTAGTCAACCGAGAATGCGTTTAGTCGATACAGACCTACACTTAACACAAAAACTAAAGCCCAAACCCTCCTCCAAACAACTTAATTTAACTGATAAAGGGCTGGCTGTGAAACTTGACTCAAAAATCACTGATGACTAGTAACAACTGAATTTCCATCTTGGTCTTCAAGAATTTCCATCTTGAGCCCGATTCGACTAATAAAAGAGAGGTTAAATTGTTCTGTTTGCATGAGAGGGAGCGGACACGTGTTGAACAGACACTTCAATTATGGTTAAAAAGATTGTGGATTGACAGGTACAAGTCTGGGCCTGTCTTATCTTTACTCTGTAACAAGAGCCATCTCATTGTTCACTGGATGGATTTGCCTGACGACAAAACGTTACAAAATGATATGACTGTTGTTCACATAAAGCTAAATAATTCTGTACAAGACACTAGTCAGTGTGAGTGACAGGTTTTACGGCTCTTTTCATTAAAGCACTTAAACAATTAGATTTAAGATTTGGCTGAACATAATTAAAAAAAACAGAAAAAGCAATTCAACCCCAGTTTAACAATTGTTGAGGTTTATAATTTCACTTCCTGAATGAAAATGATGACATCACACTGGTAATCCCATGACTGTTACTTAGCAACCATATTGTACCCTGGAGCAAAGCTCGTCAAATTCAATAATTATTATTTGACAAATACAAACTCAATACCTTATCATCTTTATCTTACCCAATTGCTCCAGCTGATTGTCACTAGACGCCTGACTAAAATGTATCCTAATTAAAATGGAAGCTGTTCCTGAACTCTTTGAAGAACAAACAATTGGCCGGACTCTTTGTAAAGCTGAGACTCTGTAGTTTTGGCTTCTCTTGTCAGATTTATGAGATTTTTTTATTTTTTCAATATGAAGGAGTAAAGCTGCTATGGACTGGCAGACAGTGAGCATTATTGTGTTATAGATTAAATTAGATTAGCCGGTATTATCCTCTGCATTTGACCCAATCCTTCAATCAAATTTATTTTATTAATTTATCAAATTTATAGAGCACAATTCATACAAAGCACAATTCAAAGTGCTTTACAATGTTCAGACACATTTAAATAAGATCCTTCAATGCCCCTGGGGCATCTCCAGATCAGATCAGATAATGAGCTCGGCTTCTCCGATTCTTCTCCGAATGTAAATGTCTGTACAGAATTAAACATTTCAAATGGTCAGAAAAATGTGTTCCGTGTGCGTAAATGCTCCCTGAATTATTTGGATTCATGAAAAAAATGTAAATATAAACCTTGACAAACTGCCACTTGACTGATCTAAAACTAAGATAAATATTACCACAGATACTACCCAACTAAGCCATAATTAGCTAAACATAAAATCCTGTCATATGCACAGTAGGTGTGTGACCTGTAAAGAAGTGGTGACCAAAATGTTAAATTCATAATGAGCAGTTTCTTTGTATGACTATTAAACCTTGTGTGCCATAAATACTGAATAAAGACAGTTGGGAATGCAGTGCCACTTCTACCTCTTGACTCCAGATGCGTGCTAATTATTAGATATGCCTGACAGACGCATCCACAAACTACTACTGCAGTGCCATGGCAACAGAGTTAGCTCAAACCGGCAACTAAGTATTTTGGTACAAAAGGTCGGCTGCAGGTATGCCCACGTTAATAATTGACGCACTGAAAGTAGTCTCACCAATTATACTGATACTGGTCTTGGTTTTATTCTAAAGCTAAATTCAGCACTAAAGATGCTGAAATTAGCTTTAGAATAAAAGGCAATAAACAAGTCCACAATGAGATGCAAGCATTTGGCCCAAAGATTCAGGCAGACAAAGAGCCAGACTTGAGGCCATCACCTTCCCAGAACCACGGCCAAGTCTGTCAGACCCCTGCGGCTGACAGGCGGAGCAGAGGCAACAGGGCCAGGGTGCCAGGCTACAAACTCAAGTGCTACGTCCTGTATGGGCTAATGTAATGACGATACCTTAACAACTCCAGTTGCAGCAAAGTAAAATTAACTGTAAACATGAACGCAGTGGCACAGTAAGGGGCCTTTTTCCTGTAGCCTTGGTGTGAAAAGTTTGCTGGCAACTAAGAACTTTAATGGTACAGAACAAAGGTACGGCTTTGACACACGCCTTTAAAGCCTTCAAGACTTCTTACATTTCAACTGGAGAGAAAATGGTAAATACAATAGAGCTGACATTTCAATTATGTTGTCCTTAAGCGTTTATGAAATGACATGGTACGCATGTTAACACAGGTGAGCGCCACTAAGCTCTCCCTCTCTCTCTTTTTTTTTTTCCTCATTTCGTTTCTTCATGCCAGACACTTAACATGAGAGTCGGCAAGTCACCAAAACATCCTTGTGGTATTAATACATATGAAAATAAAGAGTAAAAATGCAATTAGGGAGGACATTATTGTGTATTTTGTACCGTGCACTTGTTGGGCTTCTCCCCTGAATGGACCCTCATGTGGATCAGCAGCTTGTATCTGGCATTGAAGGGCTTTAGGCTGCGCGGGCATCCCTCCCAGTAGCATGTGAAGTCTTCTGCCATACGCTGGTCCACATGGAGTTTCTCTATGTGTTTCACCAGCTCATCTTTCAGATCATAAACTGCACTGCAATCAATCCACCTGCACAAGTGCCCACCATACTCCTCCACCTCTCCCTCCTCTTCCTCCAGCATCGGGACCTGGGGTAAGAAGCTCATGCCATGCCTGAAAGGAGGCCCTGGATTCTGCATACAGGAGTCTGAGTACTGTTTGTGGTGTCGCCTATAAACATACTGATGGGAATGATAAGGTGGAGGTGGCCCAAGTGGAGTTTCAGGTTCATGGACGGCGCAGTGTGCTTCCGGATTCAGAGATAGAAATGGTACAGAGTTTGGACTGGTTTGGCTCATGCTTTCTGTGCCTTCTCTTTCGGACAGACACTGCTGTTCCACCGCCATGTTGGCCATTTGGCTTTCAAGACCACTCCCCAATTCAAGGTTATGCATTTGGTCGTGTTCATTGTCCGCGACGGCGGCTTGAGGGGAGTCTTGTGTTGGGCTGATGTATGGTTGTGTCTGGGGGATGGAACAACCTCTTACACCCAGAAAATGACCATAACTGTCAGAATGAGCAGGTGACACAGTGGGGTGTGACGATGGAGAGCACCGGGCACCATTGATATAAGCCACTAGGGATGTAGGCGAGGTGCGTATGATTGAGTTGAAGTCAATACCTATGACATCTGACAAGGGCGAAATAGAGAGGGCGCGCTTCTTTGAGCATTGCTGCTTAGGGCTCGTGACGTCGGCAGCGAACAAGTATGAAGGCAAGGAGGCGGAGGTGCTTGTACCGCCTGATATAGTGGTGCCAGACAGGGCTGTTTCTGGGGGGTGGCTGATCTGCTCACTGCCCTCAGAGGTGACCTGGGTGGAGCTCTGCGCAGGACCCAGCGAGGGCAGGACACGGTAGCCATATGGCCAGTCATGTTTGCTGCTGAACACAGACTGCGTTTCGAACTGGCTCAGTGTGGTGGATGCCAACGACTCTCTGGAAAACAATGATCTGAAACACATTGTCAAGACCTTCAGTGAGCGATTTCACTTAATTTCGGAGGGTTGAGGCGCGTGGCGTGATTGCGAGGCCCACCTGGCGTCGCTGTGAGGAGCAGGAACACTCAGATGATAAGGTGGAGGGTGAGCGTCAGGGTAGAGTTGACAGGGGAGTGACGGAGGGGCTGCTGTCAGTCTGGCACCAGCTGGATGACCAAACACTTGCATGGAAGGCCCAGAGACAGAGAAACTTGCTAAGACAAATACTTATGATTGGGTTTAGTGCACATTTGCATATTACATTATACTCGATGATATTAAATCGATTCAAATGTTAAATATTGCATTATTACTTATATATATGTTTTCGATCAGGGTGTCGTGCCTTTTGTAATTTAAACTGTATATTAGCATTCACTTAAGGGCTGCAACTAGAACTAGATAAAATAATGGATAATATCACAATTGTTGTTTTGGAGATGTGCAAAAATAGAATATATATATATATATATATATATATATATATATATATATATATATATATATATATATATATATATATATATATATATATATATATATATATATATATATATATATATATATATATTGTTTATAACTAAAACAATAGAAGAATGACCTCAAAAAGAGAATCCCAAACAAGAGTACTGGTATAAAGTTATATTTTTGCCCTTTTCTGGTAAATTTTCTGGTTTTATGATATATTTTGTGCGATACTTGATCATCAACAAAGATTGACAGACACATTAAACATTCCTCAATATTGTTATCGTGACAAAAAATATGATCTGCTGTAATTGTTACTAGTCGACTAATAAATAATAATTGACTACTGAATCGTTATCGTTATTTGGACTGACAGACTCTAAAATGTCAAAACATATTTTATAACAAAGACAACTGCATTATTAAATCAAAATGTGATAAAAGAATAAACGATTTGGAATTTGACTCAGTAATACACATTTTGGAAATATTCTGTATCTATGAGTAAATTAAATTACAATGCTTTTTTTTTAATCTTCATTCAGTTAAAATGTATTTAAAAAAATCACATGAACAAAATACATAATTGGAAAACGAATTGCTGACAACCACCTGAACACTAAAATAAGTCATTAGTTGCAGCCCTGATTCACTGGTTATTTCCTTTAACTCTCTGGCCAAAGTTTGTCCAAAGATGTTTATGGGAGAAATCTAACTTGTTTCCCTCATGACACGGTGGACTTTCCCTCAGCAACATGGCACAGACACTTTATGCTCTGTTAAACACTAATGAGTTTTCACCACCTCCTTCTTTCTTCAGTCAAACAATTCATGGCCTGTTTTTTGTCTTGGTTATTTATTAACCATATTATATATAAACCGCTCAAAAGAAGAAAGTTTTAAATATATATTATGTGTCACACACCAGTAGTGACTTAAGACTTTACAATTTGTATCAATGATGTCAGTATATCTGGGCCAAAGCTATTCACAGTAATGTATCTGTATGCAAGTGATAAGAAAATGTATTCAGTATTATACATACCTTTATATGTGTTTGTCCTGTCCTCTCGCACTGAGGAGTCTGGAGCAGCACCATTTCTCCCATTGATCAACACCTGTCGTCTCAGGCTCAGAGGAGGGAGAGGACTTGGCCCAGGCCTAGCTGAGTTTCCACCACCTCGTTCGTGTCGTTGTGTAGTGATACTTGAGTTAGGATTCTGGCTGGTCCTTTGAGAGGTGATGGGAAATCTAATGGACTGAGCCTGGTGGCCCTTGACCAGGCTGCAGGGAGAGATGAGCAGCTGACAACCCTGTCCACTCATGGCTGAGGACAACACAAAAACATGTTAATAGTAGTAAATACCAATAGACTTAAGGCGTTAAACAACAATACCATGTTCAATTCACAATATATTATAAAGAACCAGCTAAATAATACAACTTATCCTTATCATTGTTTTTCATACAGACAGTTCTACTCAGGTAAATGTGTGACCTTTACTGTCAAAGTTTATGCCATACTCTGTAGACTAGTGCATTCACTTACCTTTTATAGTCTGGAGAAAACCTTTCCAAACGGACCAATCTGAAAGTGTCGTGGCTTCATCCCGTCTGATCTGTGCAGTATTAGTTTTGCATCTGTGCAGAACTCAGCTCAGCTCGGACCGTGAGGCTCTGAAGGTTTGTCAGCAGGATCACTGCAGACTGGAAAGTTCCCACAATGAAGCACAGCGTCTCAGTCAACTTATGTTTGTCTGTTTGACGCGGATTTATGCGTTGTTCAAAAGCGCGAGATTACTAGCCCTTATTAAATAGTTGTACTTCTCAACAACAGAACTCTAGGTAAGACGTGACGTGGAGTGCGTCAGGTGCGCGCGCCCACTGAGCGTCCACTGCGCTTCATCTGGGCATTTCTTTCTTGGGTAAAGATAATGATTGACCTACTTGGTTAGGCCTACTTAAACGAGAGTATATCGAGCCTGATAAGCCTACATTTACCTGATATTTAGTCTATCATCTTGGTGTCGCCTATTTCATTTTATTCCCAAATCAAACTTAGAGCTTATATCCCACTCCCAAGTCACATTTTGTAAGTGTGAAATAAAAAAATGGCAAATAGCCTATATTACTATTTAAAAAAAATATTTAGACATTTGAAAACATTTTTGCCACTTTTAGTGTCCATTGCTTCTTGTGGCCACGTTCAGTCATTGCGTGAGCTGCGTGGTCACCATGGTGACTGCGGTGTTTGTGCGAGGCAGGTCTATGAAATTCTAATGATTTTGGTTTGGGTTAATCACTTTAAAAAGTAAAAAACGGTGAGTGTATTACCATAATTTAAATATAATAATGAATTGCTTTTTTAATATTTCCTCTTTATATTATAGATGGATGGGTCTAACGTTCACGTGGTGTCACAATGTGAAGAGCAGAGTTTCTGATACAAGCCCAAATCTAAATCTGCTAAACATCATGTTTTTACCTGGTCCACTTTATTTGTTAGTAAAAATTGGAAATGATCTGTTGATAGAACAGGCCATTATCTCCCTAAAAGTGCCCCCTGCCCATGTGAACCCGATGCTGCTGTGACTGTGGATGTACTGACCTCTTGTGGTAAAGAGGTCCCACTGTGTTTGTCTGGAACAAGCAAATACTGCATAGTCTTGATTAAACTTTCTTTCCATATCAAGGGATCCAATTTATACGTATTTTGGGAGAACTTAATTGCTCTTTCTTTAAAAAAAGAAAAAAAAAAGTATTATATATATATTTTTTTCAGTTCCCTTTAATGCCAGCAGGGGATACTATTAGTACAGAAATGGGAGGCTGTAACATTTCTTACCCATCAGGCAATAAGTGCAAAGAATTTGGATAATGCAAAGCCAAGGATGAAGGTCCCAACTGTTTGTGCAGAAGATCTTGGTAAATAAATAATAATAAATAAGGTTTTGACATTACTTTACTTGATATATATATATATATATATATATATATATATATATATATATATATATATATATATATATATATATATATATATATATATATATATATATATATATATATATATATATAATGGGTCTTTAAATTATTTATATATATAGATATATTCCACAACAGGATTTATATTGATATTGAGATGTTTTTTGATGCTTTTCTGATAAGTAGAAGAAAGTTTTCACAGAGAATAAACCCATATGTGTGACATCATCGTCCTTACTCAGTCCAAGACCTTCTGTGCAAATGGGAAGTGATTTGTAGCAGAATGGAAGAGGAGAAAGGGGCTGAGCACAGGAGTTGGAAGGTTTAAAAAATGAGGAGGTGACAACTAAGTGTTGACCGCTGGTGAAGAGCTCCATTTGGAGCAGAATTAATGCTGTAATAGAGCACTTACTGAAGGCATTTTGTACCGCTCTCCTCTCCCACGGTGACAGCATCAGCACTTCTGGAACCAGTAAAGCATTCATTCCTATGTCAAAATGAAGAATCATCAGTGATTTCTCCTCAAGTTATATTACAATAGTCACTTAAGGTAATGCACTCGCCAGTGAACCTGAGATTAATTAATCTGCTTTTGATTTGCTAATGACAGTTCAAATGAAATGCAAGGTTAGTGTTGATCCTTTCAAGAGCACTACAGTTCCATAGCGACAGCACTTCATTAGTGCTATACCTCGTTATGATGGCCTCAGACTTAGTTATTGCATGCGCTTTTTCTCCTGTTTCAAAATCGACATTTTGTTAAAGTGCAAAGAAATGGTTTCCACAAAATGGGTTAAAAGGCTCCCTTCTCAAACAGACATCAGTGGAAGGCTCTCGGTTTGAGAATAAGGTCAGATGTTCAGACAACAATATGCCATCTAAATTATTCTCCCCATCACATGGTCTCAAGTGGAGCCAAAATAATCAATCCAATGAAAGTCCTGCATTCACCAGCCCAAGTGCTTAACTCTCTTGTCTCACAACATGTTAGTCTGCATATAGTCTACTTTATAAAATACAAAATTATCATATTTAAAAACAGAATTGAATATGCATATCCAAGACCGTGTGTGAGTTTTCTTTTGTCTGAGATGTGATCATAGTGATCAGTTCAAAAGTTGAAATTCAGATTCAGAAAACTTTATTGATCCCAGATTGAAATTCATTTTGAGGTAGCTTCCCAGGTCGCACGCTGGAGCGTCTCTAGGAACCACAGGCAAGCATGGTTCATCAATTCAACTTATTAAAAGTTTGTGAGTCCAATAACAACTTTCTGAGGGTCTTCCACCTGCTGGTCTCTGTGGGGATGTGATTCCTTTACTTATAATCTTCCACAGTTTGACGTTAAACTCACTTATCTCCAGGGAGACAAGCAAGTGAATGAATGAATGCAAATGATTACAGAAGAAGTGGGCGGGAATAGGAGGTAAGTGAAAACAAGCGTTTTCAAATCACACAGCCTTGAATGGGAGACAAGGCTTTCTCAAACATGAAACCATTACAACCCCCCCCACACACACACATAAAAGTTACATAGTACACCTTTAAAACCATTAGTTGCTTTTCTCTATTAACTCACAGAAAATCCCTCAAATGCCTTAACTACAACACGGTATTGAGAGGTTACAAACGCGTGCTATTGATAAAGTACAGACAGGAGAAAAAAAGCGGTCCATCCATCTCCCATGCTCTGTGCTCCGTGCGCTGTCAGGAGCAACAGCAGATGAAGATGAGTGTGGAAGATACGAGCTTCTGAGTGCCTCATGCCTCCATACATCAATCTCATTGGACGCCCCAATAACCTTTACAGGAACTTGTGTGTGAGGCAGAGGAGAGGGCGCCATACTGAGCCATGTTTTCTAGTCGGCTCAGATTTAGCCTGCTGTTATCAAATAAGGACGATATACAAAAGAGTGCTGACACAACAGAGCCGTGTTCAGGGGGGTAGTTACAAGCTACAGGCGCCTTTTTAATTTGGGAACACATCGAGGGTAAAGCCTGCAGGGTTAGTTGCTGCAACATCCTGTGATCATTTCAGATTCAGATCAAGATTAACACTTTAAATCAAGCTAAAAGGTGCACTGTTCTTTTATTCACATTTTATTATAACAATGTTTAGGATCAGGGTTGGTGTGGTGGTTTTAGAGGTGGTAACTAAACATATAGAATAGTGTTAATTTGCCCTCTTAACATAAGCTTTCATTTTGGATCTAGAGTCTAAACAGAAAGATGTGTATTATTCCAACTTCCATGCATTGATGGGAATCTAGCAATATAGAGCCTATTTGCAACGGGACAGTGGAATTAATAAATCATATATTTAAATGACCAAAAATGTGGTGTTTACGATAATTCAACTTCTCATACTGCCTTTCATAGCGGAAGAACTACACATTTTTAACATGTAGCCATAAATATACCGCAGAATTCCTAGACCCAATACAAGACTAGATAATAGCTTAATATTTGTAAAAGCATGCCAACATGAGATTACATCGGTGCAGCTGGTAGGAGGTGTTTCAGACCAGCAGAGCACGAGAGAGGCTCAAGAAGGTCCAGACTTTGGAGAAAGTGTCATTAGACCCCCGCCTGTAGCCCCCTGGTTAGACTCCTCTCACATCAGTCTTCATTAAAAAGCTGCACTCTGAGCAGATGGTCATTAACAGCACCCCCTTTTCAGTTTGCACCTTCCATGCACCAGGACACTGCCTGGAGGACACCCATCGTCCCACAGGAGTCTCACAGCACCTCAGACAAGAAGCAGGAAGAAAAAGTGATGCCCGAAAAGGCAATTGTGTAATGATCACTTTGGGCTTTTCATA
>NW_027315834.1:42332370-42347370 GCF_026437365.1 Eucyclogobius newberryi | reverse complement strand
CTCTGCGGCTGTGAAACAAACATGGCTCTGGGGCTGAGGGGAGGAGATGAGACCACTGAGAACACTTCACTGATTTGAAAAAGTAACTAGTACTAGATTACATGGGTGCATAAAACCAACGCGTTACTCTAAAAACCTAATTTGAACGCGTTACCAGCTAAAGCGTTAGCCCCAAATCTGTAATTTAGTAATAATGAAGGTTAGTGTGGCTTGAATGTTTCCCTTGGGCACTGTCTCTGGTGTGTTCTGTGGTCATCTGTATATGGTATGTACGAGGTCAGAGATGATGCACTGAGCGGTACAGCCCTGATCATTTGTTACGCTCTTATTATCCTCTGCTGTCAGTCTAACAAACAGGATCAGCTGATGTATAGTCCTGAGCTACTATTTGAGAGGAAGGTGACTGTTGTGGCATTTTTGTCACCAATCTATCCAAGCGGTAGCAGAGGTCATCTTAATCTATGATGGCGGCCTTATGGCTGTATGTTGTGTTCATGTGTGGACCCCTCATTAGTCAATACTATTGTTGTGCCAGGCTGACACCCAGTTTACAAAAAAGGTCATAAGACTTCAACATTCCCCAAACGTGTTAAGGGCGGGATGGTTTTTCTGTCCTCTGGCTCCTGGCCTGGGTCATTCCATTAGGTGGTTTGATTTACATATAAATTGAACATGCCGTATTATGCACCTTCTTAAACTCATCAATTTCACTACAGTATCCCATTTGCTGTCTTACATACTTCAACAAGCATATCATTTACCCCTTTCATTTTGTCTCATTACGTTACGGCAATATTTATTAAAATTAATTTAGCTAATAACGCCCACTTGTACAGCCCACTTTTTACCTTTCTCGGTGTGATCTGAGCAACTGCGTGCCCTGAGGTGAAATAGAAAATGGTGGAAATTTGGTGGGATATGAAAAGCAATCATATTTTCTGTATCAGTAAGCAGGTCTGCGGTAGCTAGGGGTCATTCCTGCACTGCGTTGTTGCTTGGGGAGGCATTTTGTATGGGCCCCTAAGGCTCACCTAGTTAATTAACTTTCTTTTCTATTAGAACGATATAACCGGTGATTTTATTCCTACACAGAGCTAATTCCCAGCTCTCTCCAAGGGGATGACAGACTGCATTCTACAGACTGTTCTTTCAGTGATCTACTCAGCAATGCAATCTTATTGTCAGCTGAGACACGATTATGTTTTTAGAATGTGATTAGACTTTTGATCAAGTCCAAAATGACAAACGTCAGATAGTTGGTAAATGTCCCTTTGCTGGAAACAGATCCGTCAGAACTAAGTTTAAAATGGGAAAGGTGTCAGGAAAGTAGGAGAAAGTTGGATGATGCTTGCAGAGTTGTCGCGGTGATGAAGAGGAGGAATGAACATACTCTAGATATAGCAGTCTGTGGGAGGGTGTGAGACTTGATCAACAGCCAAGAGAAAAGAAATTAGGTGAAACATTGTCGAGGTGAGATCTTAAATAAGACGTGGAGCAGAATTGCTTTCTTCCGCAACAATTCTAAACTTTCTGTTCTTTTATAGACCGTTGAGTGAGAAATAATTGTACTGTATATAATGTAAATATATGTTTTGTATATTGCTGGCATTTTACACCTTGCCTGGGACTACAGTTGGAAACTAACTAAACTAAAGCTAATACTGGCACATTTACAGAAATGTTGATTCACGTGCACTGTCCCAGTTCAAATAAACTAAAAAAAAACCATGTCGTTTATTGAACAATACAATTCCCTTTACCATTGTATTTCTTCTAGCCCTGCCTGAACCCTGAGCTGGTGATGAATGTGTCTGAAACAGTCTGACCTTTTTGTAAAGCCGTCACAATGTAGGCCTTGTCAAACATGTCCAAATATTTATATTTACTTCTGCAAAACATAACTCACCAGTCTTGAGGTCAAAATGAGCACTTGGCATTGATGTCTGTGTATCCTGTTTTTTTGCTGACAAATCTGGGTGGATTTTAATACGGCTGACCACTAGACAATTGTGTAAATATCAGAGTCTGCTCTGCTTGATTAGTATATCCAGACCCAACCACAAGCTTCTGTGTGACATTTTGATTTGAGCAGCTTGATGCAGTTATGGCTACAGGCATTTGTTGGGCCTAATAGCATGGCTGCAGCAGATGTAGGCTTGTAATCAAAACATTATGTGACTTGCATGCTATAATTAACCAATAATACACAAGCACATGGAAAGAAATGAACAAGGCTTGAATCTAAATGTCTACACTGTTTACTATGAGCAATCCTGACAATCTGGGTTTGTTTGGTCGGATATTAAACAAATGTCCCAATGACTACAGCACAATCAAAAGCCCTGCCTTGATGTTGCAGAACAAAATATGTGAGACTACAGATTTTAGATTGAAGATGAAGACTGCAGCTCTCATGTTGGTAAATGAAGGGGGAATATATTGTAAAATGTAATCCAAAATATTGGGGACTGCACCAATGACTGTCATGTTGTCAAGAATTAAATTAAATGTTGCCAGGTCATTACTGGACATTTAACACCACGGCTGTGCAATTAATACAATTTTAATGGAGATTCAGTCATGTCTAATCAATAAAAAGTTTCAAAGGTGGTCATCTGGACAATGGTTAAAAGTCTGTATTGTTTAAGTGTAGGAAAATAATATTGAAAGCCATTTTATTTGTTTTTTATGAGGCAAAAATGATTCTAATCAAAAATGTTGATAAATCTTTATTGGAAAGTGGGTTGGTTATGATGAATAGTTGATAATTATCTTTAAGCAGTAATCTGCAGTAGAATGTTCACTTTTTCACACGGTGGATTCCAGATACCTGTCAAATGCACTGAGGTTGGCCCTGTATCCACAAATAGCACCGCTGTAAACTTCAGGCTGTTGACAACTTTCTCTGGCAAAAGTACTTCATGGCTGTCACGCAATGACTAATGCAGTGTCTGTGCAAATATTTCCCCAAACTTCTATTAACACCCAGTCCAAACAACGTATTTATACAACCATCTATTAGCAAGAAGCATGCAGAAATGTAAGCAGACTCGAGCTTAATGACTTCCTCATCTGGGAAATGTTCTGCTTGTGACACAAAGTGACTGGATGTTTGCATTACACTTTTGACTTGTCCCATTTAATCTGGTTTAAATAAATCATACCCCTTGAAGGTATTGCAATGCAATGGTGAGAAAAGTAGGCTATTACATATTTTACCGAGTACAGGAAAAATGCAAAGAAAAAAGGTGAAACACTAAATGCAATATTTATCATTAGTTGTTTTTTTTACAATTTCAGATGCAACTCTTTATAAGTGAGTTTCAGATTCTAGAATGTGATTCCAGATGGGGGAATGAGACCGTTTTTCCTATTGATTACATTGCACTTCATTAATCTTAGCTGCCCTCCATCTGTATTGGATATTATTGGCCTATTTCTATGTTATAATGTTGTGATGTCCTCTGAAACCCATCAATATAAACCATGATTTTGAACTGCATTATCATTATTATTTGTGGGGTCTTTTGGACAATGCGTGAATCTGCTCATCAATCTGTCTGTCTTTGTCTGTGTATCCAATCTTTCACACACACCAGTATGTCTACACATGATACTGGCCAATCTTGCTCATATATTTATATCGGATATTGGGCCCTTCCTTATAGTGGCACTACTAACCATAATTGATGAACTTGGCTTGTTTCATTAGTCACAAATGAACATGGAACATTCAGTTTTGTGTCATATTCACATTGACATCACATTTGCAAAGCTGTTGGAATGAAAACATATGACTGAAGATGAATGTTTCACACCTGCTCAATCATGGTTCGAGTGGGCCTGTAGAAACACAAACTTTGCTTTGTAAAAGAACAAAACGAGAACAGTGGGTTGTGGTCCCAGTGGAGCCCCAGATTCTGCAGATGTTAATGTGAATGTGTCTGATGTCAAAGGTGCTGACACACTCCTCCACACAACTCTCTCATCATCCCATCCATCTCCCGTGCTCAGGCTTTGTCAGCAGAATAATGAGTGGTCTAACCTGTACCTGTATACACCTCCACAGTCTGCGCTCTGAAGCCTGCAGACTGACAAATGTTGATTTTCACAATCATGATCAAGTGAGACAGAAATCCCACCTTCATTTGTTTCATACGCACAAGGGAGATCAACACCACATCCAAATAGTTTTACTCCAAAGTCGCTAAAACTTGAGTTGAATGTTCTTGTTTTATACTTTGTGACCTTCATTACAGGGCAAAGTTTGGCTGTCATTAGGATTAATAGTATGTGTAGCAACTGAAACGAGATATGTCTGAGCTTGTCTTTTGTTGAAATAATAACTGTTAAGATGTTGGGCTTCAGCACCACTTAAATTAGGTATTTTTCCTGGCTGTGGCCAATAACTCCATGGCAATGTCCTTTCTGCTGACTTTCAGAAAAGCTAGTGTTGTCACGATACTAACATTTAAACTCATTCGATCCTTAGGGAGAGGTCTGATACTACATCCCAGTTTTGATACAGTACAATTAAATTTTCAACACAAAATAATGTTTGTTTCATTAGTATTACAGTATATTTATGATATAGAGCAAGACAATTCTAAAATGATTCATATGCTCATAAACACTTCATACATTTATGTCTGTATTCAGTTTCAGTACCAGTTTTAGTATTGATTAGTTTCAGGGTCCAACAACATTTTAGATTATTCCCTCTTGTAATTACCCTTTTGTTACAAATATTGTGCGTAAAATCAGGGTTAAGGAGAAAAAAAACGTGACGATTGCTTAAGTTAACGATGAAGTTTTGAAGATGTTGCTCTGTCTATCGGTCCAGAAGCTCAGTTCACATCGGAGCTCCACACATATAGTACAGTCGGTGCTGCACTCTTCAACTCTGGTGTGAGAGCAGTGGCAGGTAGTTGTTGATCAGGCCAGATGAGAGTAATAGATGTGTTTAGCATTAATCAATGTCGCTCACGGGCTCATTGAGCAGTGCACTCAGCATCCTGCTTTTGTGTCAGAGAGCCTTTTAATCTAATTGGACATTAAACTCCTGTCATTATTCCTCATGCTCCCAGACTTATTTATAGTAGCGGCGCAGCCTGCTTGTCTTTACCTTTTCATTACAGCATGCCAGTCTAAATCAGTAAACTCATTAAAGAGAATGAATCAAAGGAGAAGGGCTGACGTGTGGATGAGAAGTGTCATCTAATAAATGTGTGTTGGACTGCGGCGCGGAGCACATAAGTCATGTTGTTTACGGCAGTGGTGTGTTAGCAGGTGAAGCCACTTTAATAATAAGGGTCTTTCGCAAAGGCAAACATTCAAGGCTGCATTTTAATACTGGCTCAGAGGAAAGGGATTAGCTCCGTGCAGTCCACAAAAGATCTCAGTGTAAGACCTCAGCTCCAGGGACACGTAAATGCCACTGGCTGCATGTGTCACTGTGTAATGCTATACCAGACCAACTTTTGTCTGTGGAGGCAATCAAACTGCAGCTTTTTAAGAATGTAATGTCATATTCGCAATAATGTTTGACTATGTAAGATAATGTGGAGCATTCGTATGAAGCTTTAGTGGGTGTAATATCTGGGGGAGTTACAAAGATGTGGACAGACGACTGATGAGTTCTGGAGGTGACCTCTGCAAAGACAGTTCAGAGGTCTGTAACATTTTGGTCTGTTTTTTATTTTATATTTGCTGCAATACAAAAGTTCACCCATCCAAGAA
The DNA here is from genome assembly GCF_026437365.1 of Eucyclogobius newberryi. Classification (NCBI taxonomy): domain Eukaryota; kingdom Metazoa; phylum Chordata; class Actinopteri; order Gobiiformes; family Gobiidae; genus Eucyclogobius; species Eucyclogobius newberryi. Next base: position 42,341,631 of record NW_027315834.1, on the reverse strand, counting down.
ACTGTAAGGAAAGGAAGACATCAGAAACAACATTCACAGTGGTGTGGTGCGAATATAAATACTTGAGACGTAAACATCAGATTTTCGGGGCTGGTTGTTGTAGGGCTGCAGTGATTAGTCAGAATAACGGTGACTAGTCAACTATTAAGATAATCGTAATTGTATTTTGATCATTGTAATTGTTAACTGGACTATACAGACGCTAATACCAAAATTACCTTTTATTACAAAGATTAGATTAGAATTAAATTAAAATGTCAAACAGGAATAAACTATTTCTGATTTTCATCTCATCAATAACACAATTTATTCCAAAATATTCAGTCACTTCAGACTTCAGTCACCTTATTTCCACCTTTATTTGGTTAAAATGTATTTTAAAAAATGCAATAGAATTAATAATTTGACTTTTGGACTAATCTAGAAAGTTGCTGACTAGACGAGAACTAAAAGAAGTGTTAGTTGCAGCTCTGTCGTCCTGGTTGCATTTGTGTAACAGTGACCCCTCTTGGGAAGGTTATGGTAATGCACTAATGCGTTTGTGTATTTGCATGAGCAGGCATATCATTATTTTGCATATTGTAGAAAATGTTTCAAAGGCAGTCATCTGGACACTTTCTGCTGCTCTGGGCTGACTAAGTTCTGGCTTCTGGGAGGAGTTTTTAATCACTCCTTGACGGACGACACCGACTGATTATTTGCATACGTTTTCATGGCATCTTTTGTATTTTTTGAATGATATCAGAACAATGTTAAACCTGCTTCACTGCCTCCACATCAGTGTTTTGGAATATTGTGATAAAATGTAAATATATGATTATATTTCTGTGATGTATTTTATCTGCATAATAGTGATATGTGTATATTATCTGCATTATTAGTCTAAGAGAAAAACGGCATGTGTGACAAACTGCATTTGTGAAGGTATCGTAAAGATGGAGCAGAGAATGTTTATCCTAGGGAGGGGTGTAACACCCCAGGGGAGTTTGGGTAATGTTTACCCAAGGCTTTATCTCTGGGAAAAATACCAGCTGTTGTAAAAGACAAGTGCCTTGATGTGAAGCTGACCAATGAGAAATGTGACCCGCCTATTCCATGATTAGAAAAAACGTTGTGAGACCGAGGAGGGTCACCAGGCTGCTTACAACAGCCTGGGTGACCCGGCCCAGCGGTTTCTCCCATGCATGCTACACAAAAAGTCTTGACGTTTCTGTATCGTTTCCTATTCTAATTTGAATTGTGTTCTCTGTGTGTTAAGGAATAGCATTGGTGTATGTCTCATTCCCTGACAATTATTCACTTAAATGTCCATCCATATTACTCAGGCCAGGCAGCAGTCTTAAAAGACACATATTTATGCAAAATTGACTTTTTTTGAGCTCTTAATATTGTAGCCTCACGCTCGTCTGAAGTCCTCCTCTCTGAACTTCACACAAACACTCTTCCAGATTTGTGTCGTCATAGGTAGAGCTCTTCTTCTGAGACCTTCTGCGTTGTTTTAAGTCCATAAATTGCCAGACTCGTGGGAGCTCTAACTCAATTCCCGATGTGGGAAACGCCTGACCTCAAGTAATGTGTGCCTCTTTTTTATTTAGACCAATCTTTAGTTATAAAACTTGAAATGTCAAATTAAAGGTTCTCCGGAGCATATTTAAGGGACAATAACCATCCAAATAGAGCATCATTTGTGTCCTTTTAAGTAGACATATCCTTCTACTGATATCAATAGTTCCTCCTATATATTTGTCTCTATTCAGTTTTATGCCTCCTGTTATGTTGATCGTGCAGTGTCCATCCGATAAGACTTATTATCAAGGCTTTATGACGACCATGTTACTTTTTAACCACAGCAGACTAGTGAAATGTAAGAATTACACAAGTATGAACATATATTTATTTTTAGTATATTACCCAGTTGCTATGTAAGTCTAAAAGCACACACACTTGTCTGGAGATATCCCCAGTCATTACCCTTTGCAGCAGAAGAACACCTTTTCATAGCTGTTTAAAATGGAAATGCACTCGACTTGTTAAGAGATGTAATCACCGGCTGTTTGAGTTCAGTTCTCCCAAATGTCTCATCTTCTTCTGAGGTTATTAACCACCATCTTCAGTTCACCACCATCTCCTTACTCGCACTCTGAATCTCTGCTCACCTTTTCCTTTTTGCCTCTTTTATAATTTAATTAGTTTAACTTGAGCCACACTTACATACTTCAGTTATTTACGCGTGGCTTGGGAGTTGGAGGAATTGGTTTGCTTTTAGACATTGAAGAACGAGATCTAATTACCTTTACTTCTCACCGCTTTCATAATCACAGATAAATTGTTACAAGAAATCAGTTGTACAGCATTAAACTGGGTGACATTTTTACAGTCCTGTCTGGGTTTGGCTCTCACTTGTGCATCTTTCCCCGCTCGCACTGTGTCGTCTCATTACAACAATTACAGCCTGTGAACATTTCATTAGCCTAAAGTAATACATCTTGGCTGTGATGCTGTGTTATTGTGCTGAGGCGAGGCTTTTGGACCCCCCTCCCTGCTCTAGCCCCTCCCCTCCGGCCAGCCTCACCCCTCACTGTCAACGCTAAATTAATTGTGTGTTTGTCCTATGCTTTTCACGCAAATGAATTTGTAAGAGTCACCTCAACCGTGACTGGAAAGTGCTGCGAGTGTCCAAGTAACTGCTTATTCGCAAGTATGTTTGACCTGCTTCTCTCACCAATACAACATTTTACTGCAGGAGCCATATATATGTGAACTGTGCCCAACAGCAATAATTATACCGAAGTAGAAATAGGTTGGCTGATATTAACAAAAAAGAATGTGCCGATATTTAGATCCAGATAAAGATATTCAGACAACATTATGTCAATCCAACAGTCTTTGAACTTATTAGTCTGAAAAGTTAATTTTAAAAAGTGTAGAAACATCACCTTATGCCCATATTTGAAACTTTACAACGTAACCTTTTTGGGTCGTTCTTTGACATAAACGATATACGAGATATTCAAATGTTCAATGACTTCAAAACTACATTGACAATATTACTCTTAAGTAGAAACCTTCTTCAGGTCCAAGCGATTATAAGTCATTAGTTCTGGTCAATCACAAGTGAAAATGTGCAGTGATAGAAAGTACATGAAGAAATAAGGCTCATTGAGGAAGACAACATTTTGATTTGAATAAAAATAACATTTTTGATTGTATAATGAACAAAATCACAGAATTGATGTCACCAAAAATGTCCTTTTTTATTTAATGACACGCTTACCTGATCGTAACATTTATTTACGAAAGGCTCACCTTGAAGACTAGCGTTCAGTTCAAGGTGAACAACGCACAAAAACAAGGTCAAACTTTCAGTGCAAGGTTAATACTGTCATTTGCACTTCAACATTTTACTGACCGTCTGGAAATCACCACTGAAAGTTTGGAGGTTTTGATGAGAATGGAACATGTGTTTTGTTGTTCTCTGTGATGTTTCCTTTGGTTCGGAGCTGGCAGGAACAGTTTGTGCCGTATTAACCACTCTGAGACAGAAACACTTTATTATCCTCCAGCAGCTCGTCACATTGTCCCGCCGACGCCTGACTATTAATCACAATCAATAACTCCGCCAGTCAACCTCAACTCTGAAATGATTTGTATATGGTGTTTGAATCACTCTTGACCATTCTCTCCCAAGGATGTCACGATATCAGATTTCAGTGTTAGGATTATTGTGAGATTTAACGATTATTCACGATTACTGAGATCACGACCAAACGGCTTTTACATTTTTTACATTTTAAATTTCCTTTCAATCCTGTCTAACACGATACCATTCCTCATGTTTTTGACCAGCTTTATAAAATTACACATTCTGAATGACAACATTGTGACAAAAACAGACTTTTTTTACTTTACATTTAAATGCATTTATTTGGACTATAAATTGAATTAAAAATGGGTTCTAATTTAGTCATTTTTTAGTTCTTGCAATTATATTGTGACCGAATAATCCAGATTATTGATTAACCTAATTATATTGACAGTCCTTTTTTTCCACACAGAATGTACAAATAATATTGCCATTAACGTGTTATTTTATTTCTGCATTAACCTCTATTTGGAGAGTCATTAACTGTCACATTTATGTACTATCACCGATCTCAGTTAAATGCCCTCCTCAGAGTGCTAATCAATTTGAAGGCTGAAATGATAACTACTCTCTTTTAACTCTATTAATACTGACAAAACATATTAACCCCACACTGTGATTTACTAGTCTGCAAGTTGTTTAGGTTCACTAAATTTGTCTCTGAGTGAAAGTCATGTTTTCCCTTGCTGCTGCTGTTGCTGCTGCTGCTCTACTATTAATGTAAAATAATCAATGTAATTAAAATGATAAATCTTCTCACTAGCTGCCAGCATAAATATATGGATCCAGCAAAATGGCTCGGTGCCTGTTATTTTCTCAGCGGAAAGTCTCGCTGCTTTTCCGTGTGCTTGGCCAATCATACACACTTTGCATGGAAAATTAATTCCATTATTAAACAAGTCGCACTTCAAAAATTTCAATTACCAAAACGGCAGCGCGAAGAGGAGAAGAACCTAATGCATGCCCAGGCAAATGCATGAATATTATATCAGGCCAAGAGAGTAATCACGATCAATCGCTCCACAAGTGAAGTGCACAAGGCCATTTATTTCCACAACTTCTGTCCAGATGGTAGACAACAGGTCCATTTGTCCACTTTCTATCAAAACATGTATTCAAGTGGAAAAAACTAAAATGACCACTTTGTCTAATCAGGTTTTAGCAGTTCACTTCTGACAATGGCGTTTTTTTGTGTGTCTCTGCTTTGTTTTCTCACATAAAACAAATAAAATTTACTTGCAGGATGCAAAGTGTAGCAATAAACGCTGAAGGTTTTTTAGAAGTCTTTCGGGAAATTGTCCAGGCATAAACAGGAGCGAACAGACGGCTGCGTTAGTGACCCCGTAGAGGACAAACACTTACCACTGTTAATTTCCCCGCCTGCCATTTCCACGTGTGCGTTTCCTTTTTTTTTTGCGGACCGGAGCACTCTTCCCAGTCGGGTATAAAATGTCCCTCGTCGCCATCGAGCCATGAGTCTAAGAGGGAAAAAAAAGGTCAAAGCAATTTATATGTGACACGAAGAGTTTGATCGCTTTGTCATCGCCTGAGGGGCCGGACCTGCCTTCCTTCAAGTATACCACACACACACACACGCACGCACGCACACACACACACGCACACGCACACACACACACGCACACACACACACGCACGCACACACGCACACACGCACACACGAACATGCACACACACACACACGCACACACGAACATGCACACACACACACACACACGAACATGCACACACACACACACACACGCACACACGAACATGCACACACACACGCACACACGCACACACGAACATGCACACACACACACGCACACACACACGCGCACACACACACACACACACGCACACACGAACATGCACACACACACACACGCACACACGAACATGCACACACACACACGCACACACACACACGCACACACACACACACACACGCACACACGAACATGCACACACACACACACGCACACACGAACATGCACACACACACACGCACACACACACACGCACACACACACACACACACACGCACACACGAACATGCACACACACACGCACACACGAACATGCACACACACACACGCACACACACACACGCACACACACACACACACACACACGCACACACGAACATGCACACACACACACACGCACACACGAACATGCACACACACACACGCACACGGAAAGATCTGCATGAGGATGTAGTTGGGGCTACAGCTGCGTGCCTTTCATGTGTCTTTGTGCTGCGTGTGATGAAAATCCAAAGACAATGACAGAGCAGAGGTTTAACAAATGGATGGCTGAAGGGAAGAATGTGCAACCACTTCAGCTTAAATTCAAGCAGACTTCAGACAGGATTGTTTTAGTGTTGTTTCAGGGAAGATGGGGGCAATTAAAAACAGCACTCTCTGATGATGGGTTTTTACCATTTTTTATGCCGTTATTTGTTAAGTGTTGATTAAGTAGTTCGATTTTTAAAATGTATTAATTTCTTTGAATTAGGACAGGGCATATTGATCAGTGTGTCAGCAAAAACGTCAACATAAATATGCCAGAGTTAGCGAAATAGCGACATTTAATCTGTTTTCCTAAGGCAGGTAAAAAACAAACTACTTGACATTACATGGCAACACTAAACCTAACAGACACACACACGCACACGCACACACACACAGAGACAGACACACAGACACACAGACACAGACACACAGATACACAGACACAGACACACATAGACACACACAGACACAGACACACAGACACACACACAGACACACACACACACACAGACACACAGACACACACACAGACACACACACACACACAGACACAGACACAGACACACACACAGACACAGACACAGACACACACACACACACACACACAGACACACACACAGACACACACACACACACACAGACACACACACAGACACACACACACACACACACACACACACACAGACACACACACAGACACACACACACACACACACACACAGACACACACACAGACACACACACACACACACACAGACACACACACAGACACACACACAGACACAGACACAGACACACACACACACACAGACACACACACAGACACACACACACACAGACACACACACAGACACACACACACACACACACAGACACACACACAGACACACACACACACACAGACACACACACACACACACACAGACACACACACAGACACACACACACACACACACAGACACACACACACACACACACACATACACAGACACACATAGACACACACAGACACAGACACACAGACACACACACAGACACACACACACACACAGACACACAGACACACACACAGACACACACACACACACAGACACAGACACAGACACAGACACAGACACACACACACACACACACACAGACACACACACAGACACACACACACACACACAGACACACACACAGACACACACACACACACACACACACACACACACAGACACACACACAGACACACACACACACACACACACACACACAGACACACACACAGACACACACACACAGACACACACACAGACACACACACAGACACAGACACAGACACACACACACACACAGACACACACACACACAGACACACACACAGACACACACACACACACACACAGACACACACACAGACACACACACACAGACACACACACACACACACACAGACACACACACAGACACACACACACACACACACACACACAGACACACACACACACACACACAGACACACACACAGACACACACACACAGACACACACACACACACACACAGACACACACACAGACACACACACACACACACACACACAGACACACACACACACACACACACATACACAGACACACATGTATGTCCACAAATCTGAGGCGTTACAGAGAAAACAGATTATTCACAGTAAAAGTAGCACCCCAAAGTTGAAAGAAACCATGAAAAAATAGGTGATGGGTTTGTTACAACTATTTTTTCAAACAGTTTTTTTAAGTTTGAGTACCGTATTTTCCGGACTATAAGTCGCACCGGAGTATAAGTTGCCACAGCCAAAACATGCATAAAAGAGAAGAAAAAACATATACAAGTTGCACTGGAGTATGAAATGTGGTAGAAAGTGTGAAATGAAAAAATGATATCACATATAAGTCACTCCGGAGTATTAGTATAAGTATATAAGTATAAATATAAGTATAAGTCAAACCCCGGCCAAAACTATGAAAAAAGGTGCGACTTATAGTCCGGAAAATACGGTAGTTGTTAAAGTTTCTGACACTGTTAAACCTAGGCCTTTGTACATTAGCTGGGTAATGCTTCAGCTAACACGTTGGTTGGCCCGTTACACGAATGTAATAAAATGTAAGTATTTGAATGTTTAATTATTAAAAGTTGTAGTTGAAGTTTATGTAACGCATTTGGATCAGTTTTGATATAGACTAATTGTGTTATAACGGTGTAGAAACTGAAAACACTGCATTGATTCATAGCTACCACAACTTTTACTATTAGAATAACAAGAACGCCTTAAAACATTTAAATATGTATTAAATTAAAGTTTTCAATTGTGTATTTCAGCAAGTTATCTGCTCATCTGCCAAACTGCCTCCACAAATAATATGCAAATGTTCCCTTTTCAGCCTCTTTCTAAAACTGTACTCAATAGATTTTTCACAACTTACAAAACGTGACACAACCTAAACTCCCAAATCAAAACTACAAACCACTCTCTTTGCGTCTGCTACAGTTTGTCCACTTAAATCCTGCTCAGTCTGATCCAGGACAACGTAACGACTTCTGTAGTGAGAACGTGTCTGGACCACGTTTTGAGACTTGATCTGAAACCCAATGATAAAAAGTGAAATATTGATAATATTATTGAAAGTTTTTGTTACTTGATCAATTATTTGAGGAAAAAATACATATTTGCAGCACGTACCTTACTCTTGCGCGACAAGTTAGATTTTTCAAGCAATCTGAGCAGTTTTGTGACTTAAAGGATTAGCTTTGCAAAGGGGACCAGCAATTTGCCAGATTGATAAGTTTCAGAAAATGTGCCAAAGCGATTGAAAAAACATAATTGGTGTGCAGTTATTACACTGCAATAACTGCTCATACACTAGCTAAACATAACATATTATACAGTTTGATAAAAGGTAATATAGACTTGTCACTTTCCTGAAAGGTCATCAAACGTGTTAATATTAGAGCTTCCTTGAGGTGTCAGAGTGAAAGATGAAATCACACTTTATGCCTTAGACTTGTGACACATATAACACCTCGGTATAAGAAATGGGACTGTCCAGATGTGTCATTATTTACCGTACTTATCATCTGGAGATGTGGGCGATACTCAGAATCGGGGAAGACCTGAGGCAAACCCATCCTGCCAATGCCACAGTGATTTATACACCGACGCAGGCGACAAACGACCTTCACACATCATTATCACAGCAGATATCAGTGGACTGGGATTTGTGTAGCGCATGCCTCTTCCTTCAGCAGTGTGAATAGTGACATTGAGCTGGTCCTGGGGGCAGCCTCTGTGTCATCGTCCACAC
>NW_027315834.1:42247370-42327370 GCF_026437365.1 Eucyclogobius newberryi | reverse complement strand
CAAACAACATTTTACTGACAGAGGATTGGCTTTAGCCTTCTTGATTCAAAACTCTACAACATGCGTATCATTGATGATTAGACATGACTGAATCCCTCCATCTTTTGAATAATCAGCCCTGGCTCTGAAACCGTTGATTCACGCAAATCTAACACGACGAAATCAACAATGAGCTAGTTTGTACATTGCATGTAATTAATATCCTATTCATTCAATTTTCCTCCAATTAAATTTCCGCATTAAATCTGACAAAGCTGTCATAAATCAGAGTATTGCCTTTACGGTTTCCAATTCCATAGCGGCTGTTGGAAGTGGAGGGAAGCGCATTACGAGTGATTTTTCAGCCGCTCTTTGATTGCCACAGGACACTCGGAGCAGCAGCCTCATGAATACTGGAGTTATTTAACAAACAGTCAAACAGTGTGCAGCGCGGGAGGGGAGGAGACCACGCCATTGTTCCATTTCAGGCCTGTCACTCTGACTGATGACTTCTGAGCCTGCATCATCTTTCTTCTGTTTTTGCATTGTATTTAGGATTCCAACTGGAGGAATTTCAGAGCACAAGCCCCAGCGTCAATTAAAAATCCCCCAGTTGTGTGTCAACAACTCTTTCCCCATATATGCATCCAAACATTACATGACTAAAAATGGCGCTCGGCTAAGCGTGTGCATTTTACACCTATCTCACCTTTTGCTATTGCTTTGCTTTAACTTTCAAATTTTATCAAAAGCACTTCACAGGGCTTCATTTTTACCCTTTTCCTTCAGGCAACTTCAGCTTTTAGGCATTTCTGTGAAGCTGAAAATCTTTTAACCTAGAAGCCCAAGGCGTCAGGTTGAAATGTATAAGAATTTTTGTTTCTCGGCATATTCCCCCAAAATAAAAGCTATGAATAGTGGATTTAAATAGAAGTCTGTGTTGTGTGTTTTACCTTTGATAAAATATAAAAGATGGAAAAGTCTTCAATACATAATGCAGTTGAGTTGGATGTCTGGTTTATGATGCAATGTTTGTCCTATTTATCATGAGAAAAATACAAAAACTTTCTTCTCTTCCGTCATCAGCCCCAAAGTAGCCCTTTCTACTGCTTATTCGTCATTTCATTCATCCATTCTCTTTGACTGAAAATGAAATAAAAGATTCACAGATGCTAACTGATATTCAAACTAGTATTCAACAAATGTTTGAAAAAGACCACTTGGTTAATATTAAAGAAGCTACTATAATTTAGTCTGGAAAATGACATTCTATTGTATTCACCGACATTGGATGTAATATATATTTTTTTATTAGTTAACATAAGGCTGAGAGAGAAAATAAGTTCTATAAACGGTCACGGTCAATTTCCCCAATTTCCGCTGTAACTTTGTGTGACTCTGCACCGCAGTACATGCAGTACATGCAGTACATTCAGTACATGCAGTACATGCGCTACATGCAGTACATGCAGTACATGCAGTACATTCAGTACATGCAGTACATGCGCTACATGCAGTACATGCAGTACATGCAGTACATTCAGTACATGCAGTACATGCGCTATATGCAGTACATGCAGTACATGCGGTACATGCAGTACATGCGGTAAATTTGGTACATGCGGTACATGCAGTACACGCGGTACATTCAGGTACATGCGGTAAATGCAGTACATGCGTTATATGCAGTACATGCAGTACATGCGTTACATGCGGGACATGCGTTACATGCGGTACATGCAGTACATGTGTTACATGCGGTACATGCGTTACATGCGTTACATGTGGTACATGTGTTACATGCGGTACATGCAGTACATGTGTTACATGCGGTACATGCGGTACATGCGTTACATGCGTTACATGTGGTACATGTGTTACATGCGGTACATGCAGTACATGTGTTACATGCGGTACATGCAGTACATGCGTTACATGCGGTACATGCGTTACATGTGTTACATGCGGGACATGCGGTACATGCGTTACATGCGTTACATGTGGTACATGTGATACATGCGGTACATGCGTTACATGTGTTACATGCGGGACATGCGGTACATGCGTTACATGCGGGACATGCGGTACATGCGGTAAATGCAGTACATGTGTTACATGCGTTACATGCGTTACATGTGTTACATGCGGGACATGCGGTACATGCGTTACATGCGTTACATGTGGTACATGTGATACATGCGGTACATGCGTTACATGTGTTACATGCGGGACATGCGGTACATGCGTTACATGCGGGACATGCGGTACATGCGGTAAATGCAGTACATGTGTTACATGCGTTACATGCGTTACATGCGGTACATGCAGTACATGCGTTACATGCATTACATGCAGTACATGCAGTACATGTGTTACATGCGTTACATGCGTTACATGCGTTACATGCGGTACATGCGGTACATGCAGTACATGTGTTACATGCGTTACATGTGTTACATGCAGTACATGTGTTACATGCGTTACATGCGGTACATGCGTTACATGTGTTACATGCAGTACATGCAGCACATTCAGCACATGCGGCACATGCGGGACATGCAGTACATGCATTACATGCGGGACATGCAGTACATGCAGTACATGCATTACATGCGGGACATGCAGCACATGCAGTACATGCGGTAAATTCGGTGTGGCCCATAATGCCATATGGTGTTGATGTTGTTCTTCAAAAAATGACAGCACAATATTATGGCTTGGCTTCCACTCACAGCTGATTCTCATGTTAAGATTCACTTCTACATTGACGACAATGATACACAGCACCGGCTGAACTTTATGTGTCTATGTTTGGCTTCATTTTCTTTAACCACTTTAACCACGCCACATTTATTTGCAGTTCACTCTTTTACCTGGACCAAGGAGGAAAAGGAAGATTACAGCCAAGTGTTGATCATGTCTGTTTTGGCTTTAATGTGGACAACAGACTGTGACGTGGACAGCGCGCACACTTTGTGTTTTCGTGTGGATATAAGGGCAACTCTGGACCTTCAGTTCTTCATTATCTGTAAACTGATACACATTGTTTGGGTTAATGAAAGCTTTTGTTAAAACATGGTGCTGTTTGTGCAGAATAATCTCATTGACAAGATTCATTTAAAGCCAAGGAAAAACTACTGCCTGCTCAAGACTGAGCCAAGTAACTGTGTCTGAACCAGGCTTGATCCGAAGACTCCATTGTCATTTTAACGACTTTTTACAACAGTGTTCTAAGTTTCGTTGACAAAGTTGGATTCTACAAACTTTCAGAACTGCTTTGCCACCAAAGCGAATGGTTTTGCAAAGTGTCCTAAAGTTTTGGCGGATTTTAAGAAAAGTTTCAGAAAATGGGCAAAAGCGATTGAAAAAACCTTTGTTGTTGTTTGAAATTTGAATCTCTTCTTAGACCACGATTCTTGGACTTCCCTCATTCAAGACATTTCCTCCTGATCATATTCTGTAGTGGCACCAGCCTTTCCTTGGGGATCTCTTGGGTGCAGTGTGACAGCTTGAGTTTATCTAATTTTGCACTTAAAAAAATAAATTAAAAGAAATAACTTCACCCCTAAAGTTTTTGCTCTGAGAGTAATGCCTTTTTCATCGCGCCTGGCAAGTTCCAGTTCAACTTCTCGTTCTATTCATTCTCTGAAATTAGCCAAATATTGCTCAAATAAATCAAAAGAGAGTGAGTTACAGATAGATAATCACTGGCAGCATGTTAAGACTTTTACGTACGATGTGAATATGTCACAAGAGGAAACCTGTGTTTACAAAAGTAAGTGTTTTTGTCTCAAAGCTACAGGCTAACGTACATTAAGTTAAACATAACAGACAAACTTGATAAAATACATTGAATACAAAGTCAAGTGTACAGGTTAGTTCAGTTTGTGATGTTATTTGTTTCGTGAAAAGAGCTCATGTTATAGCTCAAAATTGTGATGTCACACATCATAACATTTTTAATTAGCCAAATGTTAAACCAATGATGAGATGAATGAAGATATTCCAGTTCGGGAGTCGCCATATGACGTAATCCTTCTCCAGCTAACATAGGGCTGCCGTCCTCCAGAGAAAATAAGTTCTATACAGTCCTTTTTGTGACCCCCAGGGATTCTCCGTACCATGAACATTGGACATTTTACACAAATCAATGTACTTTATAGCATTTTTCAGCTGGGTTTGAGTCCTCAACCATTTGACTGAACCATTTGGACTGATTAGGAAAGATTTGCTATTCTGTCTCAAGTCTCAATTTTTTTTTTAAACTATTAACGTGACAAATGTGATTTGATCATTTGCTTCCATGAGAATGCACCCTCTAGAACAGGGGTGGGCAAACTACGGCCCGCGGGCCGGATGCGGCCCGCAGGGGCTTTTCAATCCGGCCTGCCAAGCTTGTTCAAGTAATATTAAAAAAAATATATATATATAATAATAATTAAAAAAAAATATATATATATATATTTTTTTTTTTCCTTTTTTGCCCTCAGGCATCTGTCTGCACATCCTTAATACCTATGACGTGAAATAAATTAAATAATAGATTCAATAGCCTATATTTGACAGAAAAGAGATATTTTATTTGATATTTAATTTTTGGGATTCTTTTTTTTCACAGCAATGATGGCGGGCCGGCCCTCCGCTACTTGCCTGGATTCGGAGAAAAATAATTTTCCCAGCCCTGCTCTAGAGGACACTTATTCTGCAGCTTTGCAGTATGTACAAATAACCAGCAGGTAGAACAAAAGTGTCTCTTACTCACACTTTTAATTAAACATGTACATTATGAACCTTTTTTCAAAAGTCTTTAACTGTTGTTTTTAACGTCTTAAATCTTTTAAAACTTTTGATAGAAAAGTCTCTTTTCCACTTTTTTATTAGACGTTTTCACAACAGTCGATAACTACTTTTAAAGTAAAGTATGTCTTCTCTTTGATCTGATGGTATAATTAGTTCTGCATATCAGTGGACTTCACACTGAAGATCAGATTCTGATCCTGGTCAGAACAGGCTCTTGACTGGTATAAGTTTTAATACCCAGCATGCACTGTTCCTTCAAATTAAGATTTATCTTGTGAGCAGAGAAACCAACTTGAAACCAACAGCTCCAACAGTCTAGTCTGTCCTCTGAGAGCAGTACTCGAGTGGAAACACCATAAACTGAATCCCATGGTCACCGGTTCAAGACCAGACTCTGGCACAGCCATTGCACTGTATGTAGTTTGCATTTGCTAATGAAACTGTGCATGTTTTGCTCGTCTGGTCAGTAACATCTACACACACACATAACTGTGTCCCATATGGAAATGTGAGTACTTGTGCTAAGCCAAGCTACTTTAACCTCTGATCTTGTTAAATCATCTGCTCTTATGGGCACTTATCATCAGTCACACCTTCACTCCCCAATGTCAGTATGTGGCCCGGTGCATTGATTTGCCAAATAATTTGTCCCCAGACAACATTAATGGGATGTAATGGTCCAGCGCCTTCTTATCTAATTGTCACATTTCAGAGCCCTCCTTCTTTTAGACAAACTGTCATTTATTCTCTGGGGACAGAATCCATTCAGCCTGTGATTAATCGGTCTTAGGTAAATCATTTTGTACACATGATTGATATGAGTGAACAGCAATGAGATGAGACTGTCAATGCAGATAACTTCTAAAAGACTTGTGGTTATTGTGCACGTGGGAAGCAAAAGCCTCAGTTTATATAAAAAAGAGAAGAAAAAAAAACAATCATGAAGTGAATACAATACAATCTGTGAGGTCAGGAGGGAGACATGTAACTTATACTGCACTGTCAAATGAATGATCACACATGAGCAGACTCACACGCTTCTTTATTGGTAAAATAAATGGAAGATGTTAAGTCAATTTTACATGTGAGGAGCCATCAGCCTGCATTTGCAGCAGCAGCATGTCAGTGCTGCCAGCCACATGGAGAGGCCCTGCATTAACACAGACCCATCTGGTGCATGTGCCACAGTAGCACTCAGAGGACCTGATTTCATTATCTCAGCGTGTTCTCCATGACCCGCAGAAAAGTGACATCTGATTTACCTCAAGATCAATTTGTATGTAAATCAGTGAGGGACTGGAGGGCATGGAGCTGGCATAACAAAAGCATTGTGTGAGTGCATGAGCAGGTTCGCAAGTTTGTGAGAACCACGCTCCCACTGAGACTCTAATAGAGCTCATTTAAGTAATAGGACCCTTTGGTCCAAAAGCCAAAGGAAACTGTCCCTCCACTTTAGTCTCAGGACAATCCATTTGACTAAATTATATGCTGTTCTTGGGGCAGTGAATATACACATATTTTTAAATAAACACATGAAGTGTGTCTTATTTATTAAAAATAAATGCAAAATGTGTTTTGTTGTAGGCCTATCACGATGATACGTTTGAATTGTAATATTTTTGAAACAACTACTTGATATCACTGACACAATAACCTAAAAGCAAGATAATCCCAGTAAAACCTAAATTAACTATCCATACATTTTAGCTTCCTGTTTTATGCAACATTTTGAGGACTTTTTCCCCATTCAAAAGATTTAATATTTAATCTAGATTCTCATAATTCTGAAAGCTATACATACTGAATATAAAAAAACACAGGTTGCAACAAATAAATTGCAAAATGAAACACTCAAGAATTAATACTGCATCCTAGTCCTTGGAGGTTGGAGATCAAAACTCGGACCTCGGAGATACATTTTCTCAGAGGTCCTTTTTCAGAGCCAAGGTCAAGGCCACCATGGAAGGACCCCTCTCCCCAGCGTCATCATCGCACTCAAGCTGGCGCCCGCCTGTCCGTCTGTGAGAGTCAGATCCCTCACTTCACCATGGACTCTCCCAGGTTTCTGCGCTTATCCCAAAGAGGTTATGCAGTTTTTCCCGGCCAAAGAAGGAGGGTGAAAGGTCAGGGGGCGTCTGTACCATGGCCCTCGCACCTGCTCCTCATCCCCAATCAACGCTCTCACGTGACTCCTCCCCGCTCCAATCAGCACCAGGCGGTCACATTTAAGCCCTCAGGCAGATGGCTCGGCCGCTCAAACCGTACTGCGACCCACCACCTCCCCTGCTCCTCCTCTACATTCCCCTCATCCTCTACCTCCTCTTCACATCTACCACCACCAGTCTCCAGGCTCCGGGGGGAGACAAATAGATCATGGAGTGCCCATGATTGCAACGTCTTCCGCCGGGGTCTGAGCGCCAAATAACTCACGAATAAAGCTTGCTCAACAGTCCATTTTCGTGGGCTCTTTGTCTCTCCAGGGTGAATTGCCATTTGTCAATGAACAGGATTCACGAACATAGGAACTTGTCCTGGTGGTTCGGTGCAACACAAACATCAAACATTAAACAATAAATACAAAAACAATGGACAATGAATAGCTACTGGATATTAAAAATAGCTAAGTAAAGTTAAAAACACAACAGCACAACAATGAGTGGGTGCAGCCATGTTGGTTTGTCTAAAATTCAGGGTTTCTTAAATAATTTTCTTAAATTGACAGTATTAAATGTAAAAAAGCCGTTTTGCTGTCTTAAAGAATCATAGGCTTAGGAAGTGTGGTGCTTTGAGGAAATATTCAGACTTTCCTCACCTATGTAAAGAATCTATATCTTCTTCTTGTAAGACATGAACAATATGCTGTCTTTTCTCTACATCTGTGGCACAAGAAATCAAAAGTATCTAAAACCCTGTTTATTATAGTAAATGTTCTAAAGAGAAGACATTCTCATATTCATGTGGTGCATGCCTTTGCCTCACAGATATTTTGGTCAATTTAGTTCCTCTTTGATTTGAAACCCAAACAGCTCTTGCTGAACTTGAATGGATCACAGAAGAAGTGTCAGGAGTTGCCTGAGGCTTCCACTCTTCTCTACCTTATTTTCTCATAATGATCTTAAACTGCTACTTTCAGAGTTTTTATCCCCGCCAACACAGGGAAATCTTTACCATAGTGCTGTAGTTTCAGTATAATAGTTTTTGTCTGAAATTTTCAGATTTCATGCACCGGAAAATTTCTTCTCATTATCACACTCATATATATTGCATTTATATAAAACCCCTTTATTAAACATATATGTAAGTATAAATTACAGTGGCAGTAGATTCATTTTACCTGCCACGTGAAATCTACTGTCAAATCAAAATTTGGCATTCTATGGCCGTATAAAAGCTCTATCTTTTATTAAATTAGTATATCATCCGTGCTGAAACTGACAGCTCAGATGACAAAGGCCGTGTTCAACACTTCATCATTACAACATTCAACATGAGATTCAGTAAATGTTTTAAACTAGGGTCAAATCTAATGTTCCATGACATCTGAAAAAGTAAGAATAGCATCCTTTAATATTAATGGCGTACTGAACCCAGTTAAGCAGTCAAATATACTAATGAGTAAAGAAAAAAGAGATTGTATAGAAACCCATCTAAATGACCTAAAACATAAAAAACTAATTAGATCCAGTTATAATAAACTTTACTTTTTCTGATACAGGGGCAGACAAGAGGGGAGTGGCTAAATTGATCTAAAGCAGAATGGAGTTTGAACAGAGGTTGCCATCTTTCAAATACAAAAATAAAGATGGCAGATTTGTTTTGGTTAAAGGAACTATTAATGGATGAACTCCAAGTTCCGCCAATATATACATTATAAATGTCTCTAATCCACATACAAAACTAGAATATACTTTCTTTAAAAAAAAAAGAAAAAAAGATAGGTAAACAATTACAGAGGTAGACAATAGATCTAAAAGATCATGCCCCAATTTATTCCTCTGTAGATTTGGAACAGAAATGGAAAAAACACACATTTAATGTTTGTCTACTCAATGACCCTCAGTTTCGAAAAAAAAGTCAAAAGAAAAAAGTAATTTTATGTAGAGTGACAATTCTGGTGAAATTTCCCCACCCATTCTTTTGGATGCAGCTAAGGCAGTCTTGTGGGCAAGGTAAAAAACTGAATGATTCGCAGAACAAATTAAAACTTTTGAAAACTAAACATGCAGAAAACGGGAGCTCTCAAATTCTACGAGAAATCAAAAAGATAAGAGGCGAGATGAATGGCCTCACTAAAAATAATCAAAATACTGCTCTTCAACAAACAAAGATATAATGAAAGCGGTTCAGAATTCTCTAAATTGCAATCTTGAAAGCAGAAATAATAGTCCATAGATAGTCAGGGCTGTGCCTGGTCCTCCCTCTTGTTCACTTTGTACTTGGAGCCATTGGCCCAATATATTAGACAATCAGAAAGACTCCATGGTGCTTTGTCTTATTGTTTCTAACCATACCAGAGATTTCCATACCTATAATGATGTATTTCCTTGATAATATCGGCCCAATGTTTGGATACAAACATAAACATACAAAAAACAAAAACAATTCTATCCTACTAGCAACCCCCATTGACATTACAAAAGGCTTGTCAAATTAAATGGCAAATGGAATCCCTCAATTAAGGCGTGGTTCTCCATGAACTCTTGTAAAAAGAAATTTGAGAAAAAACACTTTTTCCTCTACAAATAAAGACCTTGCACTGTCGGCCTCGCACAGCGAGTTGTCTCGAAGAGCTGCTGTGGTTTTGGGCTGCACACCAAAACGCCAATAGAGACTTCCAGATCCACTTGGATACAAACAAAATGGCTCAGTGCTTGTCCTGGGATCTTCTATGTTGAGAGACGTGCGTGTGGAAAAGGGCCACACCTCCTGTCATCCAGCTGCCCTCGTGCAGGACATAAACAACTCTACCCCACATCCTGCATCATAACCCGACTGTGTCTAATGTGGTCATTCACATGGGCACAATGACCTGAAGCTGCAGCAGTCTGAGAAACTTACAGATGACTTTATATCCCTGATCAGCACCGTCCAAAGCATCGGAAAACAGTTGTCGATTTTCACAAAAATGTGTAGTGAACAATTGGCATAGAGTCAGACCGGCAAAACAACAAATCATATTCAATCCCGTGGAAATTATTGATTTAGATAATGTTCAAAACACTAACTTAAATACATCAAAATTTAAATCAAGAAAAGGTCTTTGAATTATTCACATGAATGTTTGAAGTATTCAATAAAAATAGACTTTATTAGAGTGTGGGCAAAATAAGCAAATCCTGATACATTCGTATTCTCTGAAACATGGCTGACCTCAAACATTTCGGATGCCGACCTTTCTTTGGACAATTATAATATATTTATTTGTGATTGACCCAGCGAAGGAGGTGGAGTATTAATATTTATAAAATCTTGTTTTACTGCATCATTAAATACCTCCAAGTCAAAGTGTATTGAATACATAGCCCTTGAGGTGGGTTTGGGTAAAAATAACACTGGAAAAATGACAGTTGTAGGTTTTCATCACCGTCTGCACCTGTCGATGAGCTAGAGGACTTCTTTACCTTCCTCTCCACTTTTGTTGATTCTGAATTACTTATTTTAGGTGACATTAATATAGATTGGTTGTCAAAGAGTTCAGTCTGAAAAACTATAGTAATGAGTTAAGCCTCACACAACTTCTTAATCCTTCCACCCAACCTGACCCTGAAAGACCGCTTTCAAGGCAAAATGATTGAACACTATCTTCAATTCAATTCAATTCAATTAATTTTTGTAACGCCCAAAATCACTACAGCAGTTTCCTCGTCTACAGTGAAAAAACAAAAAAACATCCCATGTCCTTAGACTAATGTCCTAGCATCCCGTGTCCTTAGACAAATGTCCCAAGTTCCCCTGCACTTTGACCCTTCTCAGCCAGGAAAAACTACCAAACCTCTTTGGAAAAAAGTAGAAACCTGGAGGAGTTCCACAGTGAAGAAGAGATCCGACTCCCTTGGACGGACAGGCGGACGCGAGATAGACAGTGGAGCTGGAGCCACTCAGGAGGAGAACCAGTTCTTTGAGGCAGATGAAGAACCGTTCATATGTAGTAGAGACTATGTCTCCAGGGAGTTGAGGAGCATCTGGGTCCATAGGTCATCAATGTGCCTGTCCCACTCCCCCCGAGGAAGTGGAAGAAGAAGAGGGAAAAGTATTGAACTGATTTCAAGTGAAATTAAATATCAAATATTGTTTGATAGAAAAAGTAGTCAAAAGCAGAGGATAGTTTCTCCTAGGGCAGCGTAGCTTGGAAACTAGGTTTTTATTTCTGTTCATAACTGGCCTGACCATAAGCAATTTCAAAGAGGAACATTTTAAGCCTGGTCTTAAATGAAGAGACTGTGTCGGCCTCTTAAGCATAAACCTCAGAACTACCAATTCCGTGGGGTTCACGGGGGCAAAGGCGGTTAGCGTTTCCCAAGAAGGAGATCATGGGCATATTCTGCTATATACACTTAAAACATTGCATCTGGTTTGTCCAATGTAAATGCTATGTCCTTAAATATATAAATAAATAAAACAATGTACTGGTGTCTTTCCTCTTGATTTTAGTGACCACTGTCCTATTGGGTGTGTGCGGAACACAAAATTAATTAAATCAAAATCTAATATAACTGTTAAAAGGTCTTATGAGCATTTTAATGAACAAGCATTTCTGTCTTATGTGTTTTATAGTGACATTGGTTTTACCACTAGTATCCCAGAATCCTTTTTCATTAAAACATTGAATGATATTACTGATAAACACGCCCCAAAAGAGTCAGAGTCAGAAATAAGAACAATCCCCAATTTTGTCCTGACATTATCTCGAACATGGGTTAGGGTTAGCAGCAGATTGGGAGTAGTTTTCTTTTGTTCGTAAAGCAAAAGCATCTTACCACGTCAACTCTTTCACTGAATCACAGGGCAATTATGCAAAAGACCAAAAACTAACTCCAGCCTTGGGGTTTTCTTCAGCTCAACAGGTGTTGCACATTCTGCAACCAAGCACTTTTATACTCTCAAAGTATAAAACTCAAAGTGCATCATCAAATATTTTTGATGATGCTGATCCATCTATTGCTGTTACCGCAATCCATGAGAATAGAGCCGATAATCAAGTATTTCCCCTAAAGCCTGTTCACAGAATTATATATTTTGCCCTCTATAGATCCAAAACAGTCCACTTGAGTTGACACTCTTGCTGTTGGTATCAGCTCCACTAATAGTAAGTTGTGCAACTCATATTTTTAATTTAAATTAAAACAGAATGTATTCCCTTACTATGGATTGCATAAAGGAGGCCAGAAAAAGTCTCTGAATAATTTCCGTCCAATCTCAAAACTATCCTGTCTAGCAAAACACTTAAGTAATAAGTAACCCGATGCACGCTTTCTTAAGCAAATATTCCATTTTGAATACATACTAGTCTGGTCTTAGACCGGGGCTTGGTACTATCACAGCTGCAACCAAAGTTATATATGATATCGCTGTTGCATTAGAAAATCATGAATAATGTGCTGCAGTTTTTTGTTGATTTGTTAAAGGGCTTTGATTCTGTAGATCACTGTATTATCTTCGATCACCTGGATGCAACTCTGTTTGATTGAAATGCTCCAAAGTGGTTTGCAGATTACCTAACAATGGAGCTCAAGCTGTTTCTGCTGATGGCTTTCAATGCTGAATTTTCTTATCTTCGAAAAGGTGTTCCCCAAAGGTCCGTCGTTGGACCCCTTTTGTTTACAATTTACATTAACTCAATTGGCTATAATCTAAACCAGTGGTCCCCAAACTTTTTGACTCGAGGGACACATCGGGTTCTAAAATTTGGCCGAGGGGCCGGACCAGGAAAATATGGTGTGTTTGTGTGAACTAATGAATTACTATAAATTACACGCAAGATTTGACCTATAACTTGTAACAAAGCAACAAATGCAAGGCTCAGTGTACAAATTGTTTTCCAAATGCATTAATGTATTCTACTGTCCACTAGAGTCTTCTACTGTCCACAAGAGTCTTCTTCAGTGTCAAACACTTGGGCGTCCTGCTTGATTGGCCCCGGTGGCCGTTTGTGGTGAATTTTATTTTATGCGTGCCATAGATATTCTTGTGCACGCACTAAGTGCGAGCAGTGCGCAGCTGCGCAGGCGCACAGCTTAGAGGGAACAGTGGCATCTCTTGGGGAAATGTGGGCATTACAGGTGAAAGGTAAAATGAACGGCCAGCCACAGCATCGTGAGTTTGAATCCCTACTCCGACATTTGCTGCATGTCCTCCTTTCTCTCTCATCATTCCATCTTCTGTCTAAAAAAAACATCTTTTTTTAATTTTTTTTATATAACTTGGACAAGCTTGGCGGGCCGGATTGAAAGGCCCAGCGGGCCGGATGTGGCCCGCGGGCCGTAGTTTGGGGACCACTGATCTAAAACATGGTAGCATCCACTTGTATGCAGATGATGCTTGTACGCTCATGGTACATGATAAGGCACCTTCTGCTGCACAATGAATTTTCACTCTATCCAACAAACCGGTGTAAAGTAAAACAAAATGTATGCAGTTCTCCAAAGGCTCTCTTGTGACTTTAAAAATGTATCTATTATTTGAAGGGTATTCTTACTAGGACAAGTACTGTAGTGTTCATATCCTTCCACTTGAGAGAGGGTGACATTCAACGTTGATATACCGGTAGATTAAAGAATTGGATTGGGATTTCAAATGTGACACACTGCATGCCTGTGGGTGTGTTTGTTATACTATATGATAATCATTTAACATTTCTATGATGAAATATCTAAACTAATTAATTCATTAAAAAAAATTGAAAATTTGCTTCCATAGGTTAGCTAAGCATTGCTAGGCCAGAGATGAGCCATTCTCTTGGGTTAAGAAACTTCCTCCTTGAAGATCTGATTGAACTGAGTTGATCTTCTATCCTCTCTCTGACCGACCTCTCTGGAGGTTGGATTTTGGCGCCATTGTTCAACCAATCTGATCAGGGAAAATGATCATTGTTTAGCATTAACATTAGGTCACATAGTTACACAGGTATACAATTCATCTTCTGGACAAATCCTGCAATCAGATGATTGTTTACTAAAATCACATAGTCTTTTTAGAGTTTTAGCTTGTGTCTTGGGAGAGAAAATGGCTTCATGAGTTATTTTTAATCCCAAAGCAGTAATTTGTTGGAAAAGTTTTTCCCAACGTTCAAAGCATGAAATTTCTCTTTCTGCAGAGATGTCATAAATCTCCAGTACCATGCCATATAACCTTACTCCCACATTCCTGTCACAATGGCAACATTCAGAGGTCATCTGCACGTCACTACTTACTCTTGATGGTAATGTGATTGAACAAATATACTATTACAAATAATTGGGCATCTGGATTGATGAAAAACTCTCTTATAATCTTAAAGATTCCATATCATGCTATTTTTCCCGTTTCATAATGTTGTGCAACACCCATAACATAATAGTTATGAAATATCACCCATATCTTGGACCCCATGCGGTGATTATGATGCGTTGCTGTGAGTAGCCCCCGTCCATCTGCTCATCCGAGGAAAAGGATATAGACTGTACTCTCGCTAAAAACTGCAGGAATCAATCAAAAGTACACTTTGGGCACATATGAGGCACCAATAGCACTGTAAGAAGGTTAAAAGCTCTGAAAAGTACATTTTGCATGATATGGGACCTTTAAAGCAAGATTGTCATTCTTTTTTGGAAATAAAAAGTGTACTCCTCACATTTATGTACATACATACATACATACATATATATGTATGTACATATATATGTATGTATGTACATATATATATATGTACGTACATACATACATATATATATATATATATATATATATATATATACACATCATTATTGGTATATATATGTATGTATGTATATATCATCATCTGCCTGAAGAGTGGGTCCAGCTCGCCTCCGACGGTCCCTCTTCTGCCTGAAGAGTGGGTCCAGTTCGCCTCAGTCGGTCCCTCTTCTGCCTGAAGAGTGGGTCCAGTTCGCCTCAGTCGGTCCCTCATCTGCCTGAAGAGTGGGTCCAGTTCGCCTCAGTCGGTCCCTCATCTGCCTGAAGAGTGGGTCCAGCTCCAGTCTCCTCGTGTCCGTCTGTCCGTCTGTGAGAGTCGGATCTCTCCTTCACTGGAACTCCTCCAGGTTTCTACACTTTTTTCCCAAAGAGGTTTTTTTTTAAGTTTTTCCTGGCCGAGAAGGAGAGTCTAAGGACAGAGGACCCTGGGACATCGTCCCTCGCCACCACAGACATTGTCTGACTCCATCGCCACCACAGACATTGTTGATTCATTTCTCCCTGTGGCCCTCAGAGGCAACTGTTGTTAATGTTAATGTTAATTGTCAAATAAATTGATTTGATTTGATATATATATGCATTCTACAGCAAAAGTCTTAAAACCTTTCAACTCAGTTTTTCATTCTTCTCAACAGGAGAAGGACGCAAGAAGAGAACGGCACTATACTTTGTTTGTTTATAAGGTTCTTATTGGCATTTTGCCTGGCATTTGCTAAACATCAAACAGGGAATTCATTTTTTACAATCTCAGGACATGTTTATTTTGCAGTCACATCGCATCGACACAGAATTGGCAAAAAAGGCTTTTAGCTACTTTGCTCCATATCTATGGAACAAAGCACAGACATTCTTTAAATTTGATAATCTTGAGCCATTTTATGAATTTAGAGCACTTGTTGGGGATTACCTGCAGAAACAAAGCTTCTGTACTTGTTTTATGTGTATTTTGTCAACACAAGGTGCCCATGAAAAAGAAAGATTCTCTCATTGAGGTCTTTCCTGTATAAATAAATAATAATGAAAAGAGAATCAGAGCATTGCTGCACTGGTGTGATCCGGAGAATGAGCACAGTAGAAAAATATTGAATATAACGGAGGTCCCAGTACAGGCCCTACTGGCAGACGACAAAGAGCTGAGTCATTTGGAGGAAATAGAGAATCCCTGGGTTGGATTTGTGCTTGCGACATGGAGAAAGCTGATCAAAACGTATATAAATTAAACAAAGATGTTAAATCTGGTTGGCTTGTGACCAAAAATGCTAAGCCAAATAGCACCGACCTGGGATTTAAGATTTGCATAACGAAAGGCAGAGTTGTTTTTTACCATATTGTAAAAGAAAATAAAAAAAGAAAGGTTTTGTTATATTGAAGGAATCCTTTGTCTTGCAGAAACAAGACTTCTATAGGTATTCACACATAAGAAGTTATTATTATCAAGTAATAAAACAGCAATAATTATTATAACCCTTTGGCTGAAATTGTTATTAATTCATACAAATCAGAACTTTCAATGGGAATAATATCTAAATTATAACATATTAATTACTTGGACAGCCGATCTACTAAATTCATTAAAATTCAATGGGAATTGAACGGGAGGGCATACGGGACATACGGGAAAGGAATTCTGTTGGAAGAATGTGACACGTTCTTTATAGCACCATGTCAAAGTGCTTATTACTTACAGGGAGGGGCTGAATGTTGGAGAAACTGTGGTTGCCTGGAGCCACACCATTATCATGTGTTCTGGGACTGGGCCTGTTGCATATAAATACTGTACGGAAATGAACAATCATTGTAGACATTGTTTTTGACACCGCCATCCCACTCACTTTCAGAAATGTGTATTTGGGCCTCAAAACCCCTGCCATGGCCAACATAAATGGATACCTTTGGAACATACTACGACACAAACTGCCCCTACGACTAAGGACTGGACCGACACCATAACATAGACAATGGAAAACTTTACACACAGGCTCAAGTTGGAAATGGACACATTTGAAGAAATCTGGACTAAATGGGACTTGTATTTTGGACTTTGTGTGCCTTAACCTTTTCTTTTCTGATTTTTTTAGGTTAAAAAAAAAATATTAAGTGAAGGTTTCCCCTCCGAGCCCATGGAATACTAAAACTAGTTGCCATTTAGCTTCACGCAGACCCGAACTGGTGTTTAGAAGTTAACTCGCCAATGAGGACTGCATCACTTTGAGTCAACTTTTATATTGGCCAATCCTCTAATCCCTGTGGTGATCCTGGTTGCTGCTTGCTGTCCCTGTCCCGGCTTCGACATGGCTCGTGACAGCAACAGCCAGCACAGTGAGTTTAATCAGATCTCTTAGTCAGTTTAATATACTATTTCCAGACCAATTTATAAACTTCCTGTCGGGCCCTAATTTAGTTGATTCCATGTATTGTAAAGTGGAGAGGTGTGGATGCAGTTTTAACAGCACCATTTTATTTGAATATACTCCATTGAGACAGTAAGCAGACCATTGCAAGACTCTTAGCAAGTCGTAAAACAAATACAGTCTTTATTCTCTCTCTATGCTGGCCTGTTCTATGGAGCTTTGCAGCAATCGGACACAGTGGGCCATGTCCTCCTCAGGCCATTTACCTCCCCCAGCCCCCAGCAGCTATCACTGTGCTCCGGCCCAAGGGAAACTCCACTGTAATGTGCTCCCAGATGTGCTCCCAGAACAACACACACACTTCCACACACACTCTTTAAGAAAAGGCTGCGAGCTGCTGATGACCTATTTCACTTTATACCAGACATAAATTACTCCATTAACATGTCCATAAAGCACAGAATCTAACATCTGCTTCTGAGCGCGGACACAAGCTCTGGGCCATGGCACCGGCGCACACAAGCCTCCTTATTTTATCATAGCCTCAGTGGTTCAGATAAGAGACTGTTTGATCGAGAAGTATGAAAAGCAAGAGGTTATAAGCCAGTGGTTTAATGTGTTTCAAAGAGGAACGAAGCTACTGTACACAGAACAAGAACAAAAAACTATCACAGTAAATGTGCAGTGGCAGAGGAAGCCTGTGTGACACATCTTTAAATAGTCATTTTCCTACCTGATTTGTAAGATCTCTGTGGCTAGGCAGTGGTAAAGTCTTTGTTTATGTTTTACGGCAAATGCCATAGTAGATGTCAATAAGTCAATGGACAACAGTGAGTCAAATTAATGACAAAGGTTGTCGCAAAAAGATTAATCACTGCATAGAACAGACAATACTGACTTTAAAGGCGGTTTGGACTATTTTACGGCGATTTGAGAACGCAGGCAGAAGTGCGCATGCCACTCCCCCGTGTGGACTGATACAACACACACGTGCGTTTGTTTATTAGCGCAACGGAGCGCATCGCATCTCTCGTCTCCTGTAGATTTCTGTCGAACTGTCTTTCCCCCTGTTTCATTTTGCCCCGTACACTGAGGGAACTATATTATGATAGATCCATGCGCTTAGGCACCCGGAAACGTGGGCACGAACCGCACGCGGCTGCAGGTGAGCGATAGGTGCGTTTTATGATTGATACGTGGCAGGACTAATGATTTATCCACACCACGAGGAATTATGATAACAAATTTGCTGAAAAAAATCGTCCATACCACCTTTAAGTCAGTAAATAAAAATACATTTTATTCCTCCAAAATCTGAACTGTCCAAATGACATGCTTTTACAGTTACACGATTGACTGAAAGACAATGTTAATTAAAATAATCCAAGCTGATCATTGCAATTTACAAATGTTTGATCAAAACTGCTTAGTCCAATTCAATGCTTTGAAGCTGCACATCTATTTTTATTGTCATGTTTCAGTCCATGTTTTGGTTTGCATAAATATGTAGTTTGATGTCTAAAATGTTTAGTTAATTTGAAATAACATCCATTTCAGAGAAAATGAAGAGAAACATTATTTTCTTTTGCCACACAGTCAACCCAGAGTGTTCATTATACTGTCAGTCAAGAGATATACAATGCACCATACTCAATGATTCATTTTAGTGGGAAACTGCAGAACAAAGAACAAAGGCACCTATACATTTTCGCCTGCAAAGAATTAATCTCTCAAACTGTTTTGACAAGTGACCCTGTGGGGGGCAGCTAATGTTATGGCGAGGGACCCTATTTAAAGTAACCCACATCTTGGCCTCCTTTCCCCCCTTCTCTCTAAACTGAGTGATCTAATTATTGCATGTTAAATGGGCATCTGGTAAATGGTGCATATAATGATGCGCTTCCACAGAATTAAGTGGCTGTCTGTCCTGCTGCTGGGTCTAACACACAAATTGGCCTTCTCGTGTTCGCTCTTATCGGCGCTCTCATCCCTCATAGTGGCTGTGGGCTAAAGCTCGCACTGAGACGTGCCTCCGGTCGTGCCGCGATTAATGACAGTTCTGCGTGGTGATCTTTGACAGTGACGGTCTAGGATGGAGAGAACTGTGAGGGTTTAGAAGTTCTGATGTGAGAACAAGTGACCAGATTGAAGTATTCTATCAAGTTGTCCTGAATCCAATGATTAGTATTGGTCTGATGATGCTGAGAACTTCAAAAACATGCAGCACCTCATCTGGTTTCCCTTTTTACATCCACCCTTCCATTTCCTTCCGCTTATCTGAAGCCAGGTCATGGAGGCGACAGTCTGAGCAGGCCCAGACTCCCTTCTCCATGCACACTTTCTCGAGCTCATCCAGGAGGATCCCAGTCCACGGAGAGACATAGTCCCTCCAGATTTATCCTCTTTTGCAGTTCTTCTGTGAGCAAATAAGTCACTACAGCAAGACTGATCGGGATCAATGTTATCACTATAATCGATCCATAAATAACAATATTATCAGTCCACTCTACTCAATAGATCTTGAGCTCATTATAATACACACAATGTTGCTAAATCAACACAATCTTAATCAAATTTCACCTAATCATGATATCTGCCAACATAATACTAACATGTATTGTATGTTCTCCTGTCCCCCAGTCTCCAATCACCAAAAGGTATTTTATGGCTTGTTGCTAGAAATAATCCATTGTAACAGAGTGTGGATTTCAGCCATAGGTGGCATATCATTTAGTGTGCTTCCTTATTCCCAGCCTCGGGCCCTATAAAAGGAACAACTGATTTGCAGATAATGGAATAATGTTACAGTCAGAATGAATACATAGTACAGTGCACTTTACGCCTTTGTGCATTACCTTGAATAACACACAGCACCCTTAGCGTCCTCCTATCATTCTGTGTAAAACTCCTCTTTGAACGATGTGCCCTCTTGGTGTGCAGGCCCCGTCTCTATCCCTCAGACTGTGTAAAGATCAGCTCTAAGCATCGTGTCTGCTCTATTTCCGCAAAGCTCCTCAGCGTTCATGACATTTCCCTCGATCTGCTGCCGGAGGATAACCTTTGCAAGTTATGAGAGGCAGTCCAGGCCCGCCTGTTTAAATGTCGTAACAAATAAGTTCATTATCAGCTCTACAGGGAAGTGGCTTAAAGGCCTGTTGTATGATCCACATGTAAAGACAAAGGTACTCCCATCAGTGTAATTAAAAATACTAAGCCAGGCTCTGTTATTGATCAAATCATTGAATCAATAAGAAATCTATTAGAACACATCAAACAGCTCAATATTACTGTACATTCAAGTTTTTCCTTAATATACTAGTGTCCCTCAGGATGGTCTGGGACTGGGCACAAACTCCCATCACAGACATTATTTATAAGAAGACATGTCCTCTCAGCTCATTCAAAACATTAAGTGCTTTGTGAAGTCCACTCTTCAAGCTGACTTCTTTTTATGTTTTTTATCTTAAGCTGCCATATTTGTTTTAACACAAACAAACCATGTGTTTTCTGAACTCAGAGATTATTCACAGGTGTTTGACTGGTCCCATACTGCATGTTTTAAATGGAAAGTGTGTAAAACCCTGGACTGCTGTCAGTGCTCTATTGCCCTCTAACAAATGATTTCTCTCATAATGTTGGTAATATTCATTTTAATATTTGAAACATTTATAATTGTTTTTTACTAAAACAGAACAGAAAA
The DNA here is from genome assembly GCF_026437365.1 of Eucyclogobius newberryi. Taxonomy (NCBI): domain Eukaryota; kingdom Metazoa; phylum Chordata; class Actinopteri; order Gobiiformes; family Gobiidae; genus Eucyclogobius; species Eucyclogobius newberryi. The sequence goes on along the minus strand of NW_027315834.1, from coordinate 42,306,628 downwards.
CAAGCACGGTATACACTAATACATTTTACAAACAATTAAACATTTAAACAACTGCAGACATTCATTTTCTACCGCTAGTTCCCATTAGGGGTGGCGGGTGACTGGAGCCTGTACTCTAGTGACTTTGGGCTTTAGGTGGGGTACATCCTGGATAGTGGCCAGCTTGTCGCAGGGTTAACACAGAGACAGAGACATAGACAAACATTCACTCTCACATTCACTCACTAGGGCTAATTTGACCTAACACATGCATGTCTCCAGGTACATGTGGGAGGAAGCTGGAGAACCCACGGTAACACGGGGAGGACAAGCATACTACTCCCAGAGAGATGATGTGATGTTGGTCTAACCACTCTGCCACTGTGCATCCCAGGTGCAGACATGTGCAAAGAAACTGTCCCATTGCTCAATCACAACACAAAAATATTCTTACCATATGATTACCCAACTCCCCTGTCCAGCATAATTAACATATTTACTACTGTAGGATTTGATATTATTATTATTATTTTTACCATTGTAGGATTTGATTTTTTAGATTTAAAAAAAATCCTTAATTTTTAATTCCCTGGGAAGGAATCCAGCCGTGTAGGAATGTTTTCAGACTGAGTTTGCATCAACGCAAAGTACGGCAATGAAAAAAGCTGACAAACTGCCCATCCAGATTTATTATAAATCATTGCAGACATGAATTCAATTAAAAAAATTGACACCAGTAAATTAAACATTGCCTGTTGCCGAAGCCCATGGGCAATAAACCTTCTCGTAAAACACTATGAATGTTCGACTGGGCCCATATGTACAAGCTTGTAATATCTGCACACAATACAAAACTGGACTTTTTCTCATTTTTATTACTACTTCTTCCTGGTTCTCATAAAATATAATGTTTATGTAATTTAAATTGATTATACACAAGATACAGTCCTGCTTGAATCAATACATTATTCCTTTGCTGTGGAACAAGTATTTCATTCGTATCATTTTTCAGGTCTTTAAGCTGTGACTTTATTTTTGCCTTGACTCTTTGTTCTATGTAAACAATTTATCCTTACATTTCTTGTATCGCATGGATCTAGTTCTTGAACAAAAAGAAGTCGCTGGTTGACCAATCGCGTGTCGTGCGGCGAAGCTCGTCTGTCTTGTGCCGCGGCGGGCCCGGAAGGCAGGCCACTGAGCCGCCCTGGAACAAGTGAGGCAGACTGGGGCTGTTCACTTCAGTGCGTCTGCCTGCTGAGGGCAGCTGACACGCGCGTATTAAGACAGACACTTCAACGGGCAAGAGCGAGCAGAGAGGTGAGCGCGTTCCAGAAACCTGCCTGTCCCCACTCCATGTCTCACCTGTCTCCTGTGCCACACGCCAAGTCTCCTGCTGGCAGCCGGGCGCAATACGCTCAAGTGCACAAAGACAAAAGACGCGCACAGCTCCTACACGAGGCACGTAGGTAGAGCCTTTAGTGTTCATTAATGGAGGAGCTGCTGCTATAAGCTAAATACTGCTACCGGTACTTTTAATGGTGGTGTTGTCATTAGCCATTAAATGTAGTAAGTACAATTGTCATGTAGTACTTTTCTGTACCGAAGTTGGCGAAATACTATATATGTCATACAACTGTCAGTGTGGGGTACAGATTGAATCAAATATATATTAAAATATAAATGTTAAGAAACAGAACCAAATTGGATATGAATGTCATACTTAGACTAAAAACCTAAAATGTATAATTTAGTGTTTGATTTAATACAACATGCTTTTAAGTTGGATTTGGTTGTTAATGTCGTATATCGGATTCCTTATCAAACCATTTTGGGGTTTTTGTGTCAGTTTTAGTACGACAATAGTGTCACAACTCACACACTCATTTGTATTTCTACTGTAGCAAATCATAACTTTCTGGTTTTGACATTCGACATGGCGTTATTACATGTTATGAAATATTCCATACCATTTGGGTTGTTTTTGAGAGATGGAGAAATACATAAAATGCCGGCTCTCAACAGGCTGCATTAGTCATGGTCCAGCAGCACCGTCTCCTGTTGACCACATGTCCGGAGCCCATGTATTGACTGTTAGTGTTGACCCGTGGTGCGGCCTGCAGGGAGGGTTCAGGGCCCCTCTCTGGACTGGATTAACAGACAGCAGGCCCAACAGCTTGTCGGTGCTGTCCTGCACTTCTGCCATCCTGCCTCCAGCGCTGCAGATGCCACCTCACGACTGGGTAGTGGGACAGTGCTGGGGAAGGTGAGACTGTTCTGGACTGTTCTGGTTTGTTTATGTGGTCGGGACAGTACATGTTAATGAACATACATGATACACATGCTGTGAATTGCCATGGGCTAATTTACCCTTGTCCCGCATTAATTAGACTATGCTCATTTAACTGAAAATACAAACAAACAAACTAACCTAGCTAAATAAGATAAATAGTATTTGATGGAATTATTTGGAATGATTAACTCCTATGAAGACAGGATGAATATTCTTGATCTATGATTCATTATTTGTATTTTCGTCAGCAAGAAAGTAGCAGAACATTTTGAGAATCTTTCTAGCTGAGACCCCTACTCAACCTCTGTCCACAACAAAAAGTTTCCAGTAAACTGTGGGTTATTGCTCTCTGATATTACAGTGCGATTTGAAGCAACATGGGGACTTCTTATGATGGTATTTGAAGCTCAAGGACATCCAGCTTTACAACACAATCTACAATATCCAACAACAAACAAACAAGTCTGACACAGAGCTCTGCCTTCCATCCTCCCTGGCTCTCGTGGCACCTCGGGGGAGTCTGCATGTTTGTACGCAGGGCCCTAGTAAAGATGTTTGGCTGTGAAGGTCACCTTGAATGGCTTCCCCGTGTTTTTTACCTGCACTCCACTCACAAGCACCAAATCCATCACCTGGCTCCGGAGAGGTAATAGACTCATTTTTTCAGGTGGCTGCTTGTCGGGGAGATCCACCAGGGACACAGGTGTGCTTCCTGTGCAGTGAATAATTGACCTAGAGCCAGGAGGGGTCAGCGGGGTCAGCAGTGCCAATGACAAACAGGACGAATGGAGGCCAGCCCATCCATTCTGTAAAGGAGAGAGTGGATATGACCATAATAGGAAGAAAAAAGTAATTAGTGCAATAATGAGTGAACATGGGGAAACTGACACCTTATCATTATTTCAAATCAACCACCTTGTACTTTCAGATTACTTTTTATTATCACCAGTTCGGCATATTTTAATAGACAATACTATTATACATCTGAGTAACTCTTCTACTTGAAAGGAAAAAACTTGTGTTGAAATTATAGTAGTCACACATTTCTATAAGGTGAAAGGCCCCAATATTAAAACAAACAGAAACATTTATTTATCTAATCAATCTCAAAAGTTATCTTTGACTAGAATTTTCCGGAATGTTGACTCTTTCTGAACTTGTCACCTGTCAATAATTGTACTATAATGACTCATTATGAAAACAGAGCATTTTGTTCTGGGAATGCTGGACAGTGAACAAAATAAAACCGAGCCAAAAACTAAAATAATTTGTTGTTCAACAGAACTAGGGATTATTCCAATCACTTGGTTAAATCAGTCTTTGAATATGTGCTTATTCTGGGACATTAAGTCCTCAATGGCAGCTTTATAAACACAGATGGTAGAAGCAATTACCATTAGCTTAAATGTCCAAGACACATATAACTATCATTTAATTAAGTTTCAGCATAGAACAAAATTATTTATTAATTTCTTTACTGCCGTAATCAAAGCTGCTGTAGGCAACAGTAATCAATCAAATTTAACAGTATGTTTATAACTTAAGCATTTTAGGTGATGACAAATGGACAAAGTGTTTTTGTATCATTATCATGAGGAACAACAGCTAGTGGAAGTTTCTCTAAATTGATACATGGAAATAAAGAAACTTGTCAGGCCTAAACGTGTTACTGTATTTTTGCAGAGCACTGTTAAAAACAGTGAGGCCATACTTTCAATTTCTCTTCTTCATGTAAGTGATTATCTATTTGTTCTTTGTTTACAAAATGTTAGAATATGACTAAATACCAAGAGTGTATAAAACAGAACTAGTTACTGTAGTACATAATACTATACTATAGTGTTTTATACACTCTTGGTATGATGTACTTTTCCTTACCCAAGCCTGCACTTAGCCTGCTGTTTCTCAGCCATTTTTGTGCAAAACCTGTGAATTAAATAACTGCAATCAACAAAAGCAGCTTTAGAGCTAAAAGAGAAAGTGTTTATAATTTAGGAGGCAATATTCTAAATATGAACAGGAGAACCAAACATTTTTTTCTCGATTTAGGAGCCACAATTTAACTACTGGGATTAATTGCCATCCTTAAAACCGTTCAGGTTCCTTTAAGGTGGCTGTTTAGTTTCAAGAAGACGGCATAAATAAAGCGCTTCCTGTTGTTTCAAACCTTCTGCTACTCTTCCCACAGGTGCACTAAACACATTTTTTGTCAGTTTTCAAACTGCATCACGCATGCTTCTTACTCAGCAGTGTTATAGAACTGATTACTATTAGTAACCGCAACATAGCAGGTACATAATTACATGATAAAGAATAGGAAATGACCTAATAAAAGAGTCATGTGATGGAGTCGGTAATGAAGTGTTGCTGGGGTTTGAGCCTGTGATCTGCACTTCAGAGGAGGCTAACAATGACATAGATATTAGCATACTACAGAGTCTTGTGTGTTGGTTTAGGACTAACCATAGTTTGTGTCATGTTAAGTGCTTAAAATCTGTACGTCCAAAAACAATAACATGTTCGATTTGTGAAAAAAAGAAGAAGACCTCTCTCATAGTAAGCAAACATTCCATTATATATCACTTATTTTTAAATTGCTTTTTGCTTTTGTTTATTTATTTTATGTATTACTGTGAATTTGTTTTGGCTTCCATGTTTGTGGTTGCTAGTCGTTCTGGTGGAAATGGAAATATTCATTGATAATGGATGCATAGTAAAACATAATCACAAAATTGAAATAGAAATTCAATATACAACTTGGCAATGGTTTACAAACAACATCGATTTAGAAGCATTTTACAAGATTTTTTTATTATAACCCGGGTCATACGCCAAACAAAAAATACAAAGTTAATCAAACAAACTAGTTTCGTGGACAATCTCGACAAGGTGTGAAGGTCTGCAAATAATGGGGGGTATGTGCGTGTTTGAGCAGAATATTTGTATATGCAGTGTTGTATGATAAGCTGTAGATGAAAGAAAATAAGGAGAAAGGCGCAAGTGCCGGACCAGAATACGGATGAGCGAGCGAGACGCATACACAAGCTTTTAAAGGCACAGGACGTCACATGACAGCAGCCCCACCCATGCACAAAACAATAAAACTATATGGCAGTGACATGAGCCCGTTGTATATTAGAATTGCTACACACAGAGGCCACCATTAGCTTCAGACATCCTCACTCGGTTCCTGCACCAAGTGTAGGAGCACTAGAATCGTCACATGGCACACCAGATTACTGTAGTGTGAGAGAATGCGCAGTTCTACCATAATATATGTAGTGTTATTCTTCTTGTCCCAAGGAAAGGGTTTTTCTCAGTGAAAAATTACAACTTCAGCACAGGGGTCCAGTCCTTGATTTTAGGCTTTGCCAGGTTAGCCATTAGAGTGCTGTTGCCTTTATGGGTGATGGTTCACATTTGATCAGAACCTTTTGGCTTTGTGCTTCAGTGGTGGTGTGAACATCACCGTTGCTTTGACTTATGTCCAATAACGTCTATATTTTGTGGCCGTAATCTCGACTGTATGTATGATGCTGCGAAACTAATGTTCAATGGTTGAAAATGTTGCTATTTTCCCTGTTTCATAGTCTGCCCTACGGACGTTAAAGATCATTTAGCGCTGTGCACCCGCTCTGTGAGTAGACCGTGTCCAACCCCTCCATAGTTAAATATAATTGGTGGTGGTATCAGCAAGTAATTTTGTGGGAAAATATCTTATTTAATACAGAATAATTTAGAGATGATGATGATATAGAATTTGATTTAGAGATTGTGACTTGGAAAATGAGACTGGTTTAGATCAACCCTGTAGAATTGTCAGGCATTTACTTCTAAGTGATGTGGTCAGTAATTAGGGAAGATCTTCCAGTCTGATCAATCTTTTTGTCAGTGCATATGTTGTGTTATTTTACTCATCAAAATCCACTACATGACCATGGTCATACATGCTTGCTCACGCACGGATCTAGTCAAATCTCAGAAGATAAGCAAGACCGAAGATGGTAGACACTGGGAAAACCAGGTGCCACAGTAAAATATTGTTGTGTCCATAGGCAAGACCACCTTGTTTAATATTGATCTGGTGTGCGAGTGAGTGTTGATGGTGGTCGGTGATGGCGCAGATTGGCATCTTCCGTCAGTCTGCCCCAGGGCAGCTGTGGCTACTGTAGTAGCGTAGCACCACAGATGGACTGAATGAATAATGTAACATAAATCCATTTGGGTGTGGTGAAAGTCGCTATGTAAACCCAATGCATTATCATTATTGTTGTGATATTTTCTGGAATAAATGCTCTAACTAAAGAAATTAAAGGAAATATGTGTATGAATGCTGAACAGTTTACTGATTTAACCTAAGTCATTAAGGACAGCAATAAACAAAAAGCATTGTGGTCGATTTTGAGCATTTTAAGAAAACTAGTGAGACGATGATGATATGGTGAATGCCACTGAGCCTCTGCCTTTTCATCTAGTGTTCCATCGTTTCTGTGATAGATACATTGAGACATACAGCTGAATGTGCTGGAGGGACCCCACACTGCGACTGCATCACTTCTCACATCCCCTAATCCTCTGCTCAGAAAGTCTCGTCTTTACAAAGGAACTATTCGAGTGTGCCAATCCGGTCCTGATAGTCCTGAAATCTGTCTTTAGGAGGAGGGGGCTGATCCGCTGCACTGTGGATATGCAGCTCACACGGGATGGAGCCAATGCGTGCGCTGTAAATTGGCCGCAGCTTTATCACGTTGTGGCCACAAAAGCCGATTAGTGGATTTCACTCCCATCCCGGGCCGGGCAGAGTGTGGCAGACTTAGCCCCTCTCCCAGCTGAAACTTACTGGAGTCGTCCAAAGACCAGAACCAGTGAAGGAATAAAAGCGAGAATCAGTGAGAAGAAGTGATGAGTGCTGCAAATGAAGCCCATGAAAGCCAGCGTCAGTCATTCAAAGAGTTCACACTATACGTCGCTTCAAAGTCCAATTGAAATGTGCTCTATCATAAAGCCAGAGAATACCTGCTTTTGTGTCGGTAATGATTGCTTTGCTGCTCGTCTATTGAGGATCATTGTGAGTAGCTCTACATGCTAAAAGTCACATCCTCTGAGCTTCCCTAAGACCTTTTAACTTTCTAACAGCTGTTTTAAGATCTAATGCCTTTCCACAGCCTCCAGGCAGACAGCACCTCTTTTACTGGATCTAACTATTAGTCTGAGAGGATTATTCAGGCGCTTAATTTATTTGCTTCCTGTAATACCTGTAATAGCTTTTTGTAATATGAAATATTGCTCTGTAAACTTTCTTTATCACTATTTGTGTATTTTCACATAATGGATAACAGCTTATTCAGTAAAAACTTGTATAACACACTATATTGTTTAATATAACATACTGTAAATAAGAAAGGCTTTTCTCCTCCGGTGTTAATTACTACACTCTATAACATTTTAATACAGTTCAAACTGTTTGTTTCCTTCATTTCATGATTAAACCTGTTTTGCAATAATAATAACTTTTCCCACAAAGTTGTCTGTTAAAGTTATATTGGAAACATGATGTTTTATTTATGTTTTTAGGACTTCTGGAAATGATGGTGTCATTGGAATATCATGGGTCGTATCCACTCGCTCCTCCAGCCAATCGGAGCCAGTGAGCCATTACATTATGTAAAACACTACAGTCCTTTTAGATCCCGGACCATTTCCTGCTCATTAGCATGGAGAGCGCACACACTTATCCCCACTGGCGCCCAGGCACTCGCTCCAAACCATAATGGAATAGGAAATTACATAATTCATTAGTAAACTTTGTGGAATAGAGGTCATAAAGCTCAGTAATAAAATCACAATTGATCTCAAAGTCATGATTACAACTTTATTTTAAACTGCCTCCAAATATACCAGGCTTTTTAGCGTCTACCGCATCTAAATCTATAAAGCAATATGTATCCAGCTGTGGTTTCTGTGTGTGGATTGGGTTTCAAGCTGATAATAAAAGAGTGTTTGTTTATAATTATGTGAAACTATAGTAGATTGGATTTTAATGGACACACATTTGTCAAATACGCACAGTCAGAGCACTGTATCGTTCTATTTAAGATGATGTAAAATGTTTATGGGAAGCCCACTCACGGTTAATGTAGGCCTTGCATGTTTGTCTTTCCTGCAGATTGTAATTGTAATGAAAGAGATTACTTGGTGACTTCTCCCAGCTGTACTCCCAGCTGCTCGGCCTTCCCCAAAGACAGGAGATAATTGATAAATAAAATCAACACATTAGCTCCTCAGACAGGGCCGACACTGAAATTTGCATAAGAAGACACTGGGGTAGAGTTACCTGAGGAGATGTGCCCAGGCAAACAATATCACAATATGAAAGATATTTATCGAAACATGTGAGCTTGTTACATACAATGATGCGATGATTATTGGAGATAATTGGGAATTTAGTGGACTAGGGATGTCACAATTTAACGATTAGAAAAAAACACCAGGATTTAACTATTATTCATGATTATTGAGACTGTGACCAGACAACGGTAAACTTGTTCATTTTATTTCATTCCTGTGGTCTAACCATACCTCTAGTTTGTGACCGGCTTTACAAGATTGAAATTTCTGAAAGGCTAAACAGCCAGATAAAGTCCTTAATTTTGCTTCTAATATTGTCACGATTGTTATTTTTTGGTTCTTATGATTATATTGTGACCTGAATAATCACGATTATCGATTAACCTAATAATCTTGACTTCCCTATAGTTGACTTGAAAGTAAAGTAATTGGGTTTTGAAATCAGAAGCTGATTTGGTCTAAATCAGCTGAATCGCTTCATGAAAATGAATTGCTGTGTTAGTTAGTAAATGTCTGAACTAAAATATATATATATACTGTACATATATTTTTTGCTATCATTTGTGATTTTTTTATTTTGTGTTGCCCTGGCAATCTGTGCTTCTCAGGCCTTTAGGTCATGTTTTCCTCCCTTTGTGTTCTTGTTTCATTGGCAGCACACTGAGGCAGAAGTGGAAAGTGAACCGTCCTCGAACAGAAGAGACTGCTTTTGTTTGGTTCACCACTGTTCAGGGTCAGCCCATGTCAGGCACACAGTTGTTTGGATAGTCATTTTAAAATAGTGACAGCTGAATATAGATACAGTCTGACTTTGTCTCTAAGTTCAAATGATAGTCCTTGTTGATAAAAGAGGCCTTGTGTAAATCCGTTTAACATTGTATTATTTTTCATCCTAAAAGAGGCCCTTTTCTCTTAATGGTTTTGCATGATAATGAATCACACTTTGTCCCACTAACCGAATCAGGCTAAAACCAAGTGAACTAAAGGCCGGGAAGAGTCTTTGTGTGGTTGCACTATTTGTATTTGTTTGAGTATTGATTTCTTCTACTTTTTCATCTATTAAAGAGATTTACTGAGCAGTAAACGTTGTTATAGTGCTGCGGTGGTCTGCACATTACAATAGATCATATGCCAGTTAGAGCGTTTTCATCAATAACTGATAAGGATTTCCCTTTTTCATATGAAATCTCTTTCCGTATGATACAAAACAATTACAATAGTTTTGGTCTAAAAGTGTGGTGGCTTCTGTAACAGGAATCCAAATGTCTTTTGAGTTTATACAATAACTTATGTCATGAATGATATAATGTGTCCTTTTGCTATAGACTGATGGCTGTGTTCAGTGCGTTATAACGGACTCCACGATGATTGAACTTGAGATATGATTCCTTCTGATTGCCATTTTTTCTGCCTCTCTGACAGTTTCCAGAGAATATTTCAATCGCTCTTGTGCAAATCTGCTTCATCGCTGCTGTCACTCAAACTTGTGTGCCACTAATTGATTCTCTCTTGGTGCCGGTTGCCATATCTGCCGACTGTCAGCCCAAAGGAGAGCGCGCCGCCTCAGCAGATCTCAGGGATAGTGTGTCTCCAGCCCGGGCGCATGTGCTGCACTTGGCAGAGCGAGAACATTTCCCATTGTGTCTTGTAGTGTGTTACTTCTTCAATGTAAGATCAGATTGTGTTGTTCTGCCACAAGTTTTCAAATGAAGTCGCTTTGTTTTCTAAAAGAGCATTCAAGACATTCATCAGTTTAAACTTTTCTCTTTTGGGATTGCGACTGGACCTGTATGAGGCTTTGGGGCTGGATAAGATCAAAATGTATCACTTTAGAACAAAGTTGTGTATCATAAGCAGAGCATTCTCAGAATATAAATAGACATGAGCCTTGACAAAATGCATAGAAAGTTGGTAATTATCTAATCACTTGTGCCATTATTATTATCATTATTTGAATTCGTTTTTAACCTTGTTACAACAGTGTTTCCTCATCATTAGTTTTCTCAAATTTTGATTGAGTCTCACCTATGGTCATGAGCTTTGGGGAATGACCGAAAGGACAAGATCGTGGATACAAGCGGTCGCGAGGAAGACCCAGGACACGCTGGAGGGACTATGTCTCTCGGCTGGTCTGAGAAGGCCTCGGGATCCCCCCAGAGGAGTTGGAGGAAATGTCTCGAGAGCGGGAAGTCGGGAGTCCCTGCTTACATTGCTGCCCCCAAGACCCGGCCCCAGATAAAGAAGAAGAAGATGGATGGATGTATTTTGATGTTTGTTTGTTTTCACCTTCCCCATATCCCCCCCAGCATCCCCGTACTTAGTAGCGATTATTTGCTAGATGAAAACACAGACTGACACTTATAGGGTTCCAAAACTTCATGTAGCTATTTTTCAAATATACAAATATGTAAATGACAATCTTTTGTTTATTACGGCGAAATGCTAATATGAAGGCTTATCAGTTCTGGAGTTGTGACCAGGAACAATTTACTTATTAAGGCATTTTAGCTCAGTATTGCAATTTACATGAACAAAATATAGAATGATGATATATTTGTGTAGTAGTTCCTTACTGTAATTTAAAATGCAAATGCGTCTTTTTTGTAGTAATGTAGAAAATGCTAAAAAATGTTTAGCATTGGCGATTAGCGTACAGGTCAAACATAATTGACAAGAAAGAAATATTCTAACAACTGAAACATAGCCTGTAAGTGTCTGAAACTTTCCCTATGTATACTATTAGCGCCGCTCTAAATATCAATTACGTTGTTATGTGATTTTGAGCTTTTTTTGCTCACTTTGGCGAAGGTCTTTGCCAGTTAAAAGTCTGTAAAGTTGCAAAAAAGCAATTCAAACGCTCCGATACCTGCGCTGACTGCCCCGTGAGACCGTGCAACATTTCTGAACCAATTTTGTGTTTATAAAAAGGCAAAAAAGTCGCTTGTTGCTCCATCAATTTAGCTCTATTCTGTCTCTAGTTATTTTTAATATTAGTGGCATGATTAATTTAAGTATTAAGTCGTCTTTTTATCTGCAGGCCTTGATGATATGCCTAAAACCTGGAATATTGCTTCTTTGAAAGTGCTAAATAAGAAGAGACATTTAAACTCGCACTATTCAAATGAAAACTTCTCCAAAAAAGGCTAACTCTCAACTCTTTACAGCTCTGCACCTCCTGTGGCCCTCTTTAAATTCTCCATAACTAATTCATGACAACTTTAGCACCATTCCTGTTTGGAGCTCACGCTTTTCTCAAGTTCAGATGACGCCAAGCAGTCTACACTGAAGTCTGCGGAGATAAAACAATGGCAAAACAACTCCTCGGACCCAAAAGCATTCTCATTGTGAGCTATGGAGCAATAAGTATCCTATACTGTACAGCCTTGGTAGCAGTACATAAATTAGGAAGAGAATGCAGCGATATTATGCAGAGAGGGCTGTCTCTGCTGCAGCAACATTACCGAGATTAATGCCGCGTTTCACCCATCCCAAAGCCGAGAAGTCCTAAAAGTGCCTCTTGTCCTTCCGCTAATGCATCGTCCCGCTTGACCTAATTGTGGTTCCGTCCAAAAGCAAGAAAGAACATTAACCATCCCATTTGCTTGTGGAGGAATTGCATCATAGCATTTAATGTTTAATACTTCTATAAATTCACCAGCATGTGTCCTTTCTAGTCATCGCTGATTCTCCGGCTCCAACTGTGACGAACAACAAGGCCATTTCCTGTCAGTGTGTGTGCCAGGAACAGAGGGGGGCGGCTCATCCACGCTGCACGCTCACTGTCCCGCGGCCCGGGCTGGAATGGGCAAAGTCAATGAGTTTGGGAAAGTTTGGAAACGACTACAAAGACCCGGACACGACGACTCTAGTACTTAAGCAGTTTGTGTTTAAATTCTGGGTTGGTTGATGTCATTGTTTTGAGGACATCTGCTGCAGCTAATGGGGGAAACCAGAGCTAGCTGTGGGAAAAGTGATCTACTCCATTCAGCTTTATTTGATTGATTACAGGGGTGTTTCAAGCAAGTTCGGCGAAATAGATATGAGTTGTGCACGGATATGATGATTTAAATACAGATAAATTACTTTCATGAATGATATAGTGTCGTTTCCCCTTGAATCGGAACAATGCCGTGTCAACTATTCTGTTCGCAGGCCATGGTCAGGTTAAGAATCCACTTTATTGTCTCGGCATCGGGACTTCGCTGGACCAAAGCTGTTTGTGATCTGTTCCCCACAGGTCGAGCTGCCTCCGTCTCTCTCAGTTCTGTTCAAGGTTAATGAAAAGGTCCAGAGCTCCTGATGAAAAGATGCCGGGCCATTGTGAGAAAGCTTTCAGGTCGACGTTCTGACAAGAAACGCTCGCTGTGCTTCGAGGAAATGACCTGCATCGTTTCAGCACGGAAACTATTATATTAGTAAGGGTAGTGGTTTATTCTGTCATTTTAAAGCCTAACAAGGATGTACACTATAACCTTACCAGAGACATGACCCTATTTAACATTAAAGCACAATAATTCAAAGGAAAAACAGTCCGTCAGCATCAACTGTTCACAACATAGGACTCTCTATACAAACAATACACATGGATCATTCCAGAGTTTTGTTGTTTTCAAAAAGAATGATGTAAACCTCCTTTTGAAGGCCTCTGTTGAATAGGACGTTTTCAATTGGTCATCCAGCTTAACCTGTATACTAACCCCTTTATAGAAATACAATCCATTTTGGCGTACAACAATGTACATTTTCCAATTCATATTTAATTTTATTGTTTATGTTATATAATTTGAATACCTGAATTTGGCAATACACACTCTTACAATGTCTATGTTATTAAATTTACGAAATGCAAAGAAAGACTCAACTCAATGCCATCTTCGGCTTAGAGGTTGTCATATTGCTTCTACCTCATGGCAATTTGCTTTTTGCATGTTCTCCTGCTGTCAGTGGTTACTTCCTTACCTTGTGTAGCAAGAGGAACTCCCACAATATTTGAGAGTTTACAAAGTTGTCATGAGAATCTTGAACGGCTCCAGCTGCGATTGAGCTTGAATCTATAACATCCTGAGCGAAGCAGATCAAACATGAGACAAAAGAACATAGGGCTATTTTAACAGAAATTCAATTGTCCAATTGGTTTAATGTAATTGAATAAAATAACAATGGTCTTCATGTTGCAGATAAGATGTGACGGGTAACCTAGATAACACATGCAAGCGGTTTCATTCCTTTTATCTTAGGTCGGTCTTACTTCTGCTTTCATTATCAGAATCTGCACTTTTATAACAGTCACCTCATTAGTGAGTCAGTGTACATCCCGACAAATACGGAAGGTGACAGAAATTTCACACATTTTCCTCGGAAAATCCAGGCTGGTGTCTCATCTCAATATTCAGGAGGCTCCAACTGCCAAGAACCAAGAACACACAATGTGCCATCTGCTAAATCATAGGCCCCCAATCGACTCCCTCCCAATCTGGAGTCTCTCAAACATGATATCTGAGGGAGTGTTCACCAGTAAAACTAATTGAACACATGGTAATCATTTACTTCAACTATGGTATAAAATATATACATGTCTCTCTGTTTATATATTATTTTTATTGTTGAAGTCCAGAGGAAGTCGAGTGTCAAGCATAAGACGTGTTGGATGACAACGTCTGAAAAGCCGTGATCACAGCTCCACTTGGCTCCACTCCAGAGCTCCGATTTCCAAACTGGGTGTTTGTGTCTGTGTGCGCATTAGCCAGCTTCCATCCACCCGCAATCCCTATGTTCTTATTTTCAGCTTGAAGGATTTAAACATGATCCATAATTGAATGCAAAGGGCACTTATTTCTGCAGCCAGTCTCCCCCAGTGACAGAGCAGGGGGTGTGGGGGGTCCATGAAGTGGAAAGAAAACAGTGAGTGATTTACATTTTGGGCTTCTAATTGCCCATTCGGAGTCCTGTGACTGGAGCTGGTGCGTGTTTATGTTGTTGTAGTGGGATTGGAAATTCACACAGTGTCCCAAATGTCCATCACGGTGACAGCGGCAGAGAGGGCCCAGCTGTCGAAGAAGGTAGATTCTGTATATTTATACCAGGAAATATTTCTGGAATTAGCTACAGCTTGTAGATGAGGACAAGGCCAGTCAGTCAAATCAACAGGAGGTTGTGTTTTTAATTTCCCCTGTCCCTTTTAATTTCTTGCCCTCCTTTTATTTCTTTTCACTCATTCTGTGACTCTAGGAGGCAATATAACAGCATTGTTTTTGCCAAGGGACAGCGGCAGCAACATCAATTTGTTCAAACGGAAGGTCAGAGTACATCAAGTACAAAAGTTTGTGCTGATGACTAATTGTACAATGTTGTTGTTGCATTCCTGTTGTTAAATAAACAATCACAGTTGGAACGTTAAGATTAAAACTGTGTTGGTCTGATGTAATCCATGAAATAGGCAAATAGAGAAAGAGGATTTCATGAAACCGAGAATAGAAGGTGCTCTCAAATAACTTGGAAAGTGACTGGGTCTGATTGACCAGGCCGTGATTAATCAAAACAGCATCTTACAACGCTCTCATCAGTGCCTTATACATAAACAACACAAGATGAATGTGTAAAACTATGACCAGTAAATCACAAGAGCCTGCTCTCTGCACCCTTTTCAGACAGGACTGACAAAGCTTTTGAATGAGGGACATCGCAGTGTGATCACAGCACATTAGACACATTCCAAGATGCACGCTGTGGAATCACTCTTGCATGTCATCTGCATATGTGCCGGATACTCCAGGAAATCAAGTAGGACACATATTATTCTAGAAGCTGGTACAAGCTTAACAAAGTCACCAGAGAGATGAAGTAAAAGACGGTTCAATTTGATTATTCTTTTAAAAAAAAAAGCTCCGTTAAAGGTTTAAAAGGTAATCTTCTCTGCAATGTTTTTAAAATCAGTCAGATCTTATTATTCTACTAGTTTTAAAAAAGGCAGTAAAATGTTTTAATTTTACTACACAGAGGTTTTTTTTTTTTGCCAGAGTTGTATTGTTTGCAACTGGAAATGTTACAAATTGGATACGTCACGATACTAATTGTATTAAGTGTAAAACATGTTTTCTTGTTGGGACTGAAAGAGTCACAGTATGTGCTGTTGTTTGTGATTCAAGCATTTCTGACTTAATTTACTTAATCTTATGACTTTTCACTTTCTGTCAAGTTGTTTTTTAATCAGTGCTTGGTCAAATTGAAAGTGACCCAGAAGAACTCCGAGGACACTGGCTTGTCATTTTGCACACTTACATCACAGTGTTGAAGAGGACATGGGAGAAGAGTTGTCTTACATGTGACGTTTGATCATAGCACTAAAACAACAGTGAAAATACATAGTGCTGCAGGTGCATCTAATGTGGAGTCCACTCTGAATATACAGTGCCAGGTCAGTGGAGCAAATGGGAGAAAAGTACAGCAGGCTTGGGGCAAGCTCAGGAAATAGGTCAGCCAAGATAACCAGTCCAGATAGAGTCATCTTATGCATTAGAGAAGTGGTTCTCATACTTTTCACAGCACTCAAGATATATTTTGCCTTCCAAGTACAACCAGGTTTGAATTCAGACTATATCAGCTTTAAATTAGCTTTAAATATGGCCTAAAATGAGACTAAAACAGGTCCAATACTAAGGGTGTGTTTACACTTGGACAAATGGGTGCTAACTGGGAACTAAACCGTGACTATACCAGGAATACACTAGGATTATAACAGGACCAAACCATGTGTACGCCAGAAATAAACTGCGTGACCAAGACCCAGTGTGAACACATCCTTAACAATGGATAAGGTATAGTTCAAAATATCTTTTGATGAACCCAAAAGAGGAAAAAGAAACCTTGTATAGATTTGTCTCTAAATAATAATCCTCCAAACTGCAGAAAGCCCTCGTACGTGCACCAATAGTACACGCACCACAGTTTGATAAACAAGCCAAGAGATACAGAAGAAACAAAGCAAGTGATAAATACATTAGTAGTGATTGGCAATTATAAGCTAAACATTGACTTTAGACTGAACGGTTGACTTATTTCAGAGGCAGTGCTGTTCTGCAAACCTGCTTTATTGATGGCAATTCCTGATAAATGAGTTAATATAACCACTTACTGTAATGATAGGCGGGGCACAAATGACGCATCCATATTTGGTATTTTTCCCGTAGGCCTTTAATTTGTGGATGGCCAACAATAAACATGAGGCGGGATGCTCATGGAGACAAAAATTAAAGTGAATTTACCCAGTTTTCCTTTTATCTATTTAAAAAAAGAATCTTATACTCACGGGTAAGAAAGAAAAATATACTTAAAATTAAACACATTGTGGTTAGTAAACAGCAGTGGAATGCAGGCTTGATAAGATTAACAAAACAGTGGTGCATTTATTCATTAACCTTATTTTTATTAGTCAGAAATGGCTTGAAAAACATCAATTCTTACTGTAATCTGACCTATAACTTCACCTTCATGGAGACAAATACGTTTAATGTCATTGTGTAAAACATTACAGGTGAAGGACTAACAACATATGTAAATTTACACTGTGCACTTTTAAGTTGTAAATACTTAATAACCTTATAGTGGAATTTGTGTAATGGGCAAAGTATCCGAGTTCTCAGACTAGACCCGCAGATTGAGAATGACTCTTGGATGAGTTTTGTTCATTTCTAAATCAGTGTCCAGATGACCACAACTGAATCTTTTTCTACAATGGGCAAAGGACAATTTAGTCAACATTCATTTTGTATTTGTTAAATTATTTATATTGACTGATTAATTTGTGTAAAATCAAACTAACTTAAATCAGTAAATTGACCTATATCAGTGTTGAACTTTTGAACTCTTCAGTGCAAGTGGTTGTAAATGCTTTAGTGCCCTCATCAATAATGCAGTGGCATCTGGGTTATATGTGCAATGGAAGAATGAGACTCTGTAATGACACTGTTTTGTAGGATTCATGCAGTAATAATCCCTTTTAGTAGTTGGACTTAAAAAAGGTGTATAAACGTGGTACTGCAGTATCAGCAGTCCTCTTGTCCACTATTGAACACCTATGAGAAAGTCTCTGAGAGGAAAGTGGAGGTCAGACTTGCGGGCCACCCTCCTTTCATGACGGATGTGTCTAAATGTGGTCACAGTATGAAGGGCCTGGTGACTTTGGAGGTGCTGCTACATGCTGAATGACACACACAAGATGAAGAGAAAATGTGAGTGAACACACTATCCCCTAGGACTGAACATCAAAGCCTTCCCAACAGGAAACACTGTTAATCTGCCCCAGCATCCTCCCACCGGGCCACTGCACCGCTCCGCCAGCCAAAGCCTATAGAAGGGTAAACACATTCAAGTACACACAAAAGTCCAATGGGTGCTGTCCTGCTTTTACAAACAGTTACTGAGGCATAGGTGACATTTTTGCATAACTGAGTGTGAGGAGTAATATTGTATGTTATAAACTCAGACCTCAATTACTTTATTATATGTATATAGGTCATGGATGTAATATAAGACCTGGGATTAATCTAAGATGGCTGTGGTTTCAATAGACACACAAAGCCAATATTAAGATTTGTTGAGTATTGCTTTCTCATTTCTGGACCTGCCCAGAGTACTATGTAAGAAACAAACAAAGACATTGTGCTCACTGGGAGAATTCTGTCTACACTGGGCCTGTAGTACCACGAATAAAACTCACTCTTATTCCATTCATATGATGGAATTTAGGGCCTTTACATTTTGACCAAATCTGTGATAATAACATAGCATTTTTGTCCAACCCACAAACATTAAAATTAAATCATTTTAAACATGCAAATCTACATAATGTATTTGTTTTTTTGTTGTTGAAAATGTGCATGTTTAAACTTGAAAATCTACACTCTCTACACTACATTTTTACACTTTTGCATTTGAATTGGAGTTTCCATATTTAAAAATATTCTGAGTATCAATACTTTCGCAAACTTGTAAAATAATTAGCTTACTACATTACATTTTCTCAACTAAGACGCAGATTAATGGACTAAACCACTTACAGTTTACAGCCCCACAAGTCGCATCCAGGAAAGGTCTGACAAACAAAGCCACACACGAAAAAATCTGAATCTAATTTAACTGACAAATAGTTAATCAGAGTGACCTAATAATCTTTGTCTTTTGTCAGTAGACTCCAAACTCAAACCTATACAGAAGGAAGAGTCTTGTTATGCTCTTTTGGCTCGATTTGGGTCCTTTCTGCTTTTCTTGAAAGAATGTCACATCCATTACGTTCTCAGTTATTTTTGCATATCACCTTTCCTTTTGAGGACACCCTTCTCATCCCTCTCTGAGTGCATTGGTTTTGTGATCTCTGACTCTCGCTGCTGAAGTGTCTGCTAGCACGCTTGACAAGAGGATACCTTTCACTTGTCCATACATCTGAGCTGCACGCACCCCTGACACACAACTGTGGGCTGTGAACAGTGAGAGCCCGGACCCGCCCTGCCTAATGGCCTATACCTCCTGTGAGGAAGCTATAATTAAAGTTAAGTGAGCACATGGTGAAAGAAACACATTTTTTGCTGATAATAAATGCGGTTTTGAATTCAACACCTCGGGCTGGAGCAACCCAATCTGAATGACCTCAGGGCCTCTGACACTTCCACAGCGCGCCATAATGCTGTAAAAAGTGTGTCTGCAACTGGCAACCCCCCCATGCAACCCCCGCCTCCTGCCCGCCAGCTAAGGTTGAAACCCTTCTGTCTCTGAGGATATTAAGTTACGGCACTTAAGTGTAGCAACAATGTGGATGAAATTGAGAACCGCAGTGTTTGGATTGTAGCTACAAGACAACCTGCCTCAACAGTCGGAGACGTGTGGGAAGAAAAAAAGCTAGAATCTAACTAATTCTAAGTATACCGGGGATTATGGTTTTTGACTAAACTGTTTTTGGTTATGGAAAAAGAAAAAAAGTATAGGCGAGACCCAAAACTCTCAACATATTGTCAGTGAACACAATTTAGTAACTGGATCCACTTCATCCATTCACTTTTTCCAGATTTGGATGTCCCAAATGTGCAAATACCTTATTTCTGTTCACGTGCTTTCAAGACTTTAAAGTGGATTCACATTACAGTAATTTCAGGAAAAATATCTGACTTATCTTAACACTTTACAGACACTTTAGGCACTTTATCTGTGTGAATATCTAGGTATAATTGTAAGATTTGTTGAAGGTACAGCTACGTTTCCATTTTGATTTTCTATTATATATTTTCATTATATATTGACATATTCTGGTTAATTGGCAGTAAACCCATTAGCACAGCCATAAATACAGTGCCATGAGACCACTCTTAGGGTGACTGTCGGTGCATTGGTGTGTGATTTCAACCTTCTTTTAATTGTAGTTCAACCAAAGGGTAAGAAGTGCCTGAGGGGAGTGTTACAAAAGCCTCCCACCCCTTCAGAAGAATCCGAGCAGAGGTCCCGTGTAGCCACCCGGGCCGTGCCCCTTGAGACCCCATCACCGTGTCGCCCTGCGCGCACTCTCGCCCCTTTTCCTTAGCCTACAGTGAGGAGCTCAGCAGGGGTCCGGTGCAAAGCTCTTCGGGCTCAATGTCTGCTCCAAAACCAGTATTAAATTGTCCTTTTGTGTTTCGCATTCTCCCCCTGAACGTCTGGGTTTGGGTCCTGTGGCAGTATCATCCACATCGCTATTGTGCACAGCAGCTGTTCACTTGAATTCTCATTTGGCCTTTATTTTTGTTACATGGAGAATTATTGCTGATGCACTGCATTAAACTCCACAAAATACTGCAGGTGCATTTGTTTCGTTGGCATTTAGTTTCGTTGTGCTTTATCCTAATGTCATCTTCAAATACCTTTTCATTGGAAAGAGACTCGAGTGAATTACACACACATTTCTGTAAAATAAAATAGCTGAACAAAACATTTACCGATACAATAAAAATTGTATAAACAGTATAGATTACAGTATACAAATGTTTGGCCTCTTTTAGTCCAAAAATCTCTGCGTGTGAAGATGTTACCAAGCTTTGTCACAGGAGCAAAAGATACATTTGTTAGAAAATAAATCTGGTTGGATGCCAGTGTCTTTTGTTTCAGTATAAGCCTGGATTTAAAGCGTTGCATCAAGATTTACTCCCAGAATAAACCTACATTTATATGCAAATCACTGCAGGAGGGAAATTTGTTGTGGTAATCAAAAAAGGAAAAGTTTGAAAAATGTACGAAATAAAAAGTGTAAAGCCAGACGAAGCGTTTTCAGAGAGGCAGGGGCAGAGGTTGCATATTAATAAACACCCATGAATGAAACACATTTCAAGTATGTCCTCAAATCTTGGGAGAGCGTTCAAAAATGTCCTATGTGTGAAAAGCAAGAAGAAGAAAAAAAAACAGTCTTATTTCCTGTGTTGCATTTGTACTCATGCGTCATAAACACACACATAAACACAAGTAATGATTGTCACGCTATATAGTTTTCATTATGATATAGCATTAGCCTATCGGGGACTCAATGACATAAATAATGATAATTAGAATGACTTGGTGCCACATTATTCGTGAATTTCAGAATCCCTCATAACAAGATGATTCATTTCAAGGAACACTTTCAACTATTTTCTCTGCAGGCAGCAAACATCACCAATTTTGGCTAATATCTTATTGCGCTTTTTTTGTTTGTGACATTGCGATACATGCGTTCGCACATCCGGGAACTTGTGCAGTGGGGCACAACAGCACGTCTACTACATCCGAAATCCAGGAATTATGAGGCCAAAATGCCAAAAACCTGCTTAATCTGTTAGGACATTGCTCTGTTGACTGACCAAGAAATGAGAGCTTTGTCGTGTACCTTAGTTTGCCGTTATCGTCTAAAGAATCAAAGTATTCGTAGGTCATTATGCCGTAGAAAAGGATGCAATCGTATTGGTTTTTATATATCGCGTGCCCCTTTTAAAATGGCCGCCATGGGGAAGTCCCGGCTGTGTGACGTCACCATGAACGCATGTATTGCTCTTAGATGACTCTGTTTGAAGCGCACATTTTAAACCCGTCCAGGATCGTCAACATTCGAAGCGAGACAGAAATTTGAACCGCTAAACTCTTACATGTTAAACGTATTATTCAAATCGCGACTTGATTGTGGTCACATCTCGCATCGAGGGGTCGAGGGGGGGGGGTGTCTCCATCACTCATCATCTGTTACTCTGACCCAAAACAGGCTGCAAGAGTCGGCGTATCATGTTCTACCGTAACTCAAACCTGCGCTCATCAAAGAAATTCCAATAAGCTGTCCGGACATTTCCCAGAGTGCATCCTGTCGGCTTCCTGGTGGAGGGGAACGCGGGGATGGGAGGGGTAAGCTCCCGGCGCGGTCCATTACTCAGCACCAGCACCATTAATGTACCAGCCATCGGATCTGCGCATCTGCCGAGAGGGGAACATGTAAACACAGGCTCGCTTTTTAGACCTTTGTTGCATAAACCGGGCCATTACTGCGACATCGCCACAGAACCGAACTTGTCATCGCAAGGTCAAATCAATGGAAGAACCACTGATTTAGTTTAAACCCTCGGGGGTCAGGAATGAGCGAGGAGATGCCACAGGGGAATGCTGAAAAAATGCTAATCGCCAAAGTGTTTTTCTGCTACACAAAAAATGGCAGTGGCGTGTGCGTAGTCGCGTGGTAAGCATCCTTTTCTGGGAATGACCTGCTTGTCTCATTAATAGGTTGCTGCCGGAGGGGAAGAATATGCAAAGCAAGCAGGAAAAAAAAAAAAAAAAAAATGGAAATCAAAATGTTTTCTACCCCCTTCATACTCTCTCCCACAAGTGCAGTGCAATCATCTGTGAGGAAGACATGGTATTGACAGACGTTTTCAAGGGTTTTATGGTAACCACAACCACGACTAACAGTAAGCCTGAGCCACAAATAGAATGATTTACATTATGGTTTTAAATGCCCTTACCAGTAATGCTCCCATAAGAGGATAAATATGCAGCCACACACGCAAACACTTGCAATCACAGTGCATTAAACTAATCAGTTCATAAAGCACTTGCACTCCTGATTCTGATTTGTAAATTAACACGTGTGACTGAGGGTCTCATTTGCAGATTGCACGTGTTTATTAGGCACGAGCAAGACTGTAACGCAGGAAATTAGATTTTTTTCTTGCTTTTCACATCTAAGACGTTTTTGAACCTTCTGCCAGGATTTAAGGTGGGCGATACATAACAAATAAGATAATATTGTGACTGTTATGAAGAGTATATTGTTTAGCGTTAAAAAAAAAATGCTACAAAAAGAGCTGATTAATAATAAAAAATGTGAAAAGGTGTGTTGTAAAGTAAGATAGCATTTCTGCACATTTGCGATTCTGATTCTGGGATACTCCAAAATATAATTATCGATATTCATTTTTGACAACATCGTCCAGCCCTAATTTAAACTTCTCATTGAAGAACTCTTCTTTTAAGAGGAGATTAAGAGAAATATGCTATAAAGCAGATGTGTAAAATGTCCAATGTTAATGTGACCTACAAGTCAACAATGCACCAAATTGTGGACGGCCCGAAAACAGCTTTTAAGTCTGTGTAGAACTTATTTTCTCTGGAGATCGGCAGCTCTGTGTTCACTAATACAACCGGAAGGAGGACAAGGTCAAATGGTGAGGCTCAAGCCAACTTCCGGAATAAGGTAAATTACATGTGTTCTCACTGCTATTGTTGCTAATGTAGTTACTACTGTATCAGCACCACTTCTGTTACTATATTTACTTTACATTTTGCACAGAACTAACATGCCAAACCCTGATCTGCAGGATGTTTGCTGTTTTTTTTTATTTACGGAGTTAAATGTTTGATATTGCATGTTGCAGGTAGAGAATATTTTTTTTATTTGATTTAACCCTAATGCTAAAATGAGACAAAATGCAGTGTGGAGTAGAGAACAAAATCTCAATTAGAGGCAATTGAGGGCAAAATACAATCTATTTGATATAGTAAGATCATATTGAATAATATTATGTTAAATACATATTTGAATAAGGGGGTAAACTATCAAAAACCTGCAGGAAAAGTGGTTAAAACATTTTTTTTTTTTGTCAGTATTGATCATCCTTATGTCGATTCTATTTTAGATATTCACTCTTTGTGTCTTTTTCACCCCCGTTTCTTTGCATAACAACAGCCATTTCCCAAACGTTGCCCTCAGGTAGTTTTTCAGTGGGGTTAAATGCTTTGATCTCTGAATAGGACAGCTCAATGGACTCTCACACCAGTGGAATGTGAGTGCGTGTAACCTACTCCTCTGTGCACCTCCATTATGTGTCATACATTGTGTTTACAGTAGCCACACTGTTAGCGGCTGCATTACGATAGCCCCCTCCGGTGTTCATAAATCATGCTTAACATACTGACTGACACGCGGGCCTTAACCTAATTCAAACGCCGGTGTAGAAAGTATCTCCGGCTGCGTCACGTCAAGTTAAAAACATCTCGTGAAACTCAAACTCAGGCCATGAGATGAAAGAGCGAATGGAAGAGCTCAAATGCCACGTTATATTATACACCGCATTCTCTCGTGTTCTGGACGTTTTTGAAAAGATATTGTGAAGCAGAAAGAAAGTCTAATTCAAATTACATTTCACATGCATATGTAAAGGTGGCTGAAATTTTGAGAGAGCTTTCAGTACAATGTTTGGCCTTATTAAAGAAAAAGTATTAATCAAGTGCACTCGTGCTCTTTGGGCAATTGCAATAATTATTCATAGGCTGTATAAAGGATTGAAGGTTTTTAAAGGCTATGAACAAAGACAGGTTTATCAGTAGTGAACAACATCACAAACTAAAGACCGAGTAAAACGAGAGGCATTCAGTTATAAAGCTATTCTCAAGTAACTAAACTCAAAGACTCAAGGTTCAGGGGTAAGTGCTCATAACGCAAGGGATAATGTCAAAAATGTTAATGTTGTGATTTTTGTGAAGACGACAAAAGTCACAAATAAATCTATCACTTTTCCCCTCCACACTTCCCAGATGATAATAATATCAACAATAATATACATTAATCTGGTATTCATTATTATAATATGATTGAATAAATTGATTTCAAACATATTATATTTTGTTTTATTAAAGGAATTGAGATTTAAAACCGCATCTGTGCTCTTGATTGAATGCATACATTTATCCACAGCTAAAAGAGTAATAGCTTGAAAATAACACAAATCTGGATATTGTTTATACTTTTTGTGAGAAATAAAGAAATAAAAAACGTCTGCAGTGGTTAACTAACCTGAGCAGACAGCTTTACTGACAGATTATAGATGGGATATTACACTTGGCCTATTTTCTGCCTGATATTTGTGGTTTGGCAGCCGTTATGGTTTGTAATCAACCTGTTATTGCCACTTTGCCAGGGCTGGTGTTGTCGTGCAGCTGTCACTTCATTTGCAGAAACTGACCTTTAGTTTTTCTTACCTGTGCAGCAAAGGGGAACATGCTTTTCTTACTGTAACGCCGCCATTGACTTTCCACGCTGCCGTTCTTACAGTGACACATTCTGGTTTTGTTCCCGCCGCACAAGTCCGTGATCTACAGGGCTTTTAAACCATCAATATCCCTGCAGCTAAGACGAGAGGCATTTTACGTCTGAGTGTCTTCGAGCGCGGCTGAGCAAACCAACAACACGTGCTCACACTTATTACCTGAAGACGTTTCAGGCTGCACCAGCACGATGCATCAAGATACAAGCTTTTGAATCATTTATCTGCATTATTTTGACCCTAAGCTAACTACAATTGAAATCAGAATAGTTTTGTGTTTTTTGTTGCCATTGTCGGTGAACACAATTGACAAAATTGGAACTACAATGAACAATAGTACCGGTACTAATGATGGAAACAATGATCAAATAAGGGCATACAAAGTTAATATGAGTAAGAATGAAACACAATACTTAATCAGATAACAAACGATGTAATGGAGGCCAGCAAAATGATTGCAATTGACAAACCAAATCTTTTAAAAATAAATTATGGATTTTCCTTTTTGTTTGCTTGACAAAATGATAATACAATTGTAACGTCTCAAAGTAAGAAATAATGTTCTTGAAGTCTAAACAATTGCAACAAACAAAAATATATTGGTGCATTTTTTTCCAATTGTATTTTGCAATTCATCAACAATTGCATGATTTTGTGACCTCAATGAAAAGTATCTTTTCATTAGTAATAATATATTTAATTGTTCATAAACATGAGAGTATTAGATAAGCTTTTAACAGTCCTCATTAGGGTTTACATTTTGGGCAGCAGCTTGTGATGTGCCAAAGTAGGTTTCCTGATATTGACACGTCAGAAAAGACAAAATAATGTGGTTAGTGTGCACAGCTGTAATACACAGTGGATGTCTGACACTGTTTCATATTGATGACAGCTCACGGAATTATTTATGTTTCTCCCCATGTCTGAACTCTATTCACTCTTTACACAATTACAGAAAAACAATTGGTTTCTTTACGACCCCGGCTTTATTTTATTAGAAATGTTGCTTTATTTTGCAAAATGAACTACTGCAGTGACATGATGTGTAACGTTAGCATGTTTTCTAATTTTATTAAGTCCGTATTTTAGAGGACACTACTCAAACAAAGTATTTATTCATTACTATTATTTAAAGGATTTTTGGCCCGTAGGCTTTTATTAGACACTACAGCCTGAAATGGGTCTGAGACTGGGGAAGGACATTGCAGCATGACAGGAAGTAGTTCTTACAATCACTCTATGTCATCAATGAGCGTCATTACATCACAAACAGGAGGAGTGGTTAATGCTACATTGTATATATATATATATATATATATATATATATATATATATATATATATATATATATATATATATATATATATATATATATATATTTGAAAAATATATATAAATGTGATTACAGTATAATATACAAGATATAATAAGTAAATTAAAACATGGAATAAATTGAAATAAAATAAATAAATATAATTCAAAATTATTCCATTCTACATTAATGGCTACAGTATGTACATTGCTTCTCTCATCTTATGCATTACCATGGCAACCAGATCACTTAGGTCCCTCTGGTCCCTCTAGCACTCACCAATTTTCAAGCAACAGACACACATTGTTCTGACTGAATAATTTAACAAAATGAAGGTGTTATCAGGTGTTATTATTCATCAGGTCGGGACACTTGTGTAATACTTATTTACAGTATTGTTGCTTGATAACAGGTAGGGAATTACCACACAAGTAATAATTATGAACATGTGCTTCACCAAAATGCTCTAACTGTGAAAAAATAGGCTATATTTTTAGTAAAATCTTAAATAGGATAATTTTAACATGTAGTTTGCTTGTTGTCTGACACTGACTCGCTTGTTGGTGACAGATTCCTACTTTAATTCACTCATTTGAGCTGAATTCTATTTACTAGAAGTCCAAAAAAGGGTATGAGTAAAGCACAGCATGTTCCCTTGTCCTCTCGCTCTAGTTAGTGTAATCATCTCATGGCTAACGCTCTAAGCCCGCCTTCCTCCTTGACTGTCCTTGACACACTTACCCAAGGTGGACACGCTGACCCCATCAGCTGGTGCAGGACACGTCCCGCAGGGGGCCCCCGACCACCCTGCGCTCTGACCGCATCTATCTCCCGCTCCCCTGTGCCTCTGTGTGGCCCCTCCAAGCGCCTGGAGCTGTCCCGGGGACCATCTCCTCTCTCACAGTGATTAATGCCTGTTTACTTCGGAAAGGCCAAACCGTTCCCCGGCATGAGAGGGGGCGGACTGGGTGAGGAGCGAAGAACGGGCTGGAGAGAGGATAAAAATGTAGCCAGAACAGATGTATGGAATGCTCTGACCCCTGTATGAGTGAATTAGTGATAATCAGGAGCGCTAGCACAGGCCGGACCTCTGAGGGCCACAGCAGGCTGCAGCGTGGAGTTACATGCTGTTCTTCCTTGTGTTTATTAAACTATGAATCAGGGTCGACCACTGCTTAAGTGTTGGCCATAAACTCAAGAGCTGCTTTAAACAGTAAAACTAACAGGATGTGAAAAGGCAAATGCTATTCAGAGACACGGCGTTCTTAATGATCTCATATGCTCTGCTTGATTTAATATGTGTAATGTTGTGTAAATCAGCTGCTTATGTAAACCATTACACTATATGCACTCTTCAAGCAATAGCATTATTCGTAAACATCCTTTTCTTTACAAACTGTAGCATGTGCCTGATGTTTACTGTTTTATTGTGGCACATGAATAATTCACAGGATTGAGGTAAAGTGAGTGGATGGTTAATCGAATAATAATTGGAGGAGGCAATGAGTAATTTTTTAGGGCAAACAATGAAACATCAACTAGTTCCTACCATGTGTTATGTGGTTTCCAAGATCATTTGTGATCTAATATTAAGCCTTATATTTTATTTACTCTTTCCAAAACAACATTAGTCTTTACATGTGTAATATCTCTTATTTGTCGGTTACCAAATATGATATACTTGGCTTTGGTTATGTTTAAGGATCATTGGTTTGTGTCAAACCGTTATTTTATTTTATATAGTTCCTCTTTGTAAGACGCTGGTGAACATTTTCCACAGCGCAATATCATTTAACAAATCTGACACTTACAAAAGTAAGTGTCAGATTTGTAAATTGAAATAAACAATTTAGGCCCAACAGAGAACCACCCTATTTTCATTATTAAAGCACACAAACTGGTACCTGTTGTCGAGATAACTTTCTAACCAAGTCTAAATCCATACTTCTCTAAGATCTGAAGTAATATTCTATGATTAATTGCGTTGACAGCTTTATTAGGTTGTGAATCCTTCATATACTTTTGAAAGTAAGCACATGAAAATTGTCACTGTTGATTGGTCAAAAGGCCAACAATCGTGATGAATCATCCTGATGTTTCTTCTTCCAACAATTGTAACACTAAAATGTTATATCGTGACATCACTAGACGACGGTCATCTTATTTTCAACATTGGCTGCAGCAGGTCAAGGTCTGCTCCTCGTCAGCACCACACCAGGAGGCGGCTGGGATTTCATAACACGTCCACGCTTCATTTTGGTTGTAGATTTTTATTTTTTGATTCCATCGCCTGATGCATAACAATTTGCGCATTTGTTTTAACTAATCAATGTATCTGTAACATTTTCTTATTTTGGGTAACAGGTGAAGATATTTCTTTGTGGCACTCTTCATTATGTACTTGTGGGACTGCACCGGTTGCCTGGCAACCCCTCAAGGAGACTTGCGTCCAAGAAACGCTACACTTTACAGATCAATTTTCTTCTTCAAAAGAAACTCTGCTCACATGCTGCTCTTTGTGACTTTAATTAACTGTTGTATGTAAATAGGCCTTAATTTTACTCAGACAAAGACAGTAGTTAATGTGTCTTTTAGTTCACTTCAGTCACACATTCCTCTCTGCCAACAGCCGTTTACAGAACTCCCTTTCAGACTTAATAGCACAGGTCAAAGGTCAAGGACAAACCCAGCTCCAACTGAAACGCTTTACATTTTGCCAGATTCAGATGGATGATGTAACTTGTATGAGGGCTGTATTTGCTAGTCACCTAACCCACACCTTTGAGTCTTGAGTTGACTGACAAGCAGATCAATAATGTGACGTTGTCCTCTCTTTTTCTTTTGTAGGTGGAGCAGCCGTAGTGGAAGAAGACTGTAAATAAGTGGAAGGCTTCTTGACAAATGAATCCATTAACATTTGCCTGTGTCGCCTGGCGAGCAGATTTGCTGTTTTATGGAGCAGGGGAAAAGGAGCTAGTAAATCTGAGGGTGCTGTGAGGGTGAGGAGCCGGGAGAACACATTTCCCATGATGCACCACTTTATCTCTCTCCCAAATGGCATCTTTATCTGCCCAAATTAAGTTTTGATTCCTTGCCACATACGGCGCTGCAAATCACTTTTAATACTGATATCAAGAGTGGCTGTAAAGTGTGCCCAAAGCGACGCCGAGCAGCTTTATTGTGGGGCACATACTGTCATTGTGGCGATTCACTGTCTCCGAGGTGCGCAGTAGTAAAAGAAATGCCCCAAACTACTGTTTTGTGTGCAAATCATGTATAATAGTGTTTGTCGTCATATACATTTTCCAATATCCTGCGAGATTAGCTATCTACCTGGTCTAGGGAGACATAGATCCCAACAGGTGACTTAATTTATAGCTGTGATTAATTTCCAATTCCATTTTCTCTAGCTGATGTTTATCTTTAAAATGAGAAAAAGAGGCCAGTTGGTGCCAGTGCTAAAAGAAAATGAGGATGGCTCAGGGCCCCACATATACAAACTACATTACGTAGTATTATCATCAGTCTGCAAGGCTATCTGTGTGTTATTAGACCGCCTGTCATCTGACTGGCTGTCCCTCTGTCTAATTGATCAGCGGACTGACGGGAAAGAGAGGCCTTATAGGCAGTGTGGAGAAAACAGGACATCTGACATGGACACTGCCGAGAAACCCTTAAGAAAGTGGAAGAATGGATGCATTTGTTCTTAATGGGAACTGCAGAAAAGAGCTTATTAAGAGCTTATATAAATGCTGCATTTCAAGTCTTCACAGTAATGTCACTTGAGGTTATAAAGATTTGAATACAAGACCTTAACTTCTTTGTATTTAAAAAGACAGTTCATTTTCATTTACATATATGCGAATGACTCAGGACACTCACCATTGTCATCTAATATGCCTACACGCACAAAAAGACTCCTTAACTCAATTTCTTCAAAGTAAAATAAACCTAAACACAAACCACAATTCAAGTTTTCTTAGTGTCATCCACGAGAATCAGAATCATTGGCTTCATTCACACCACATCCAAGTTGTTACTAAGATGGCATATATCTAATCATGATCTCTTAATAATAGTGGTTGTACCTAATTAGGCCTTGTTTTATATTATATTATATTGTTTATGTAAATCACAAATGTGGTATTGTTGAATACACTGACATATACCCGACTTTTGAAGACCAAAAGAAGTAGAAGTTGGCTTGAGAACAGACTGTAGAAAGTGACAGTGCTAGTGTATGATGAATGGTTTATCAAAAACCTTAAAATGCATGAAGAACTGAAAAATAAATCAAACTGAAAACATAATCATCAATAAGCGATGCAGGCATAATTCATACAACATTTTCTGACAGTATAAACAATCATTTAACAAATTAAGGTGTCATCGGGTATTATTATTTGTCAAATCATAACTATTGTCTAATTTATACAGATTTTGGCACCGTGCATCAATGTATCTGTATTGTTTTCACTACTGACATTATTAGTTTCCCTTTTAGCATCTGGTAAACAAGACATGACTGGTAAACAACATTGACGTCACACTTGCTTTAGCCCCGTCAAATGCGCTATAAATACATTTTAACCATTTTACTACATGATAATAGTTCAAGGGTTCAGTTTCTCATGTTTGAATGGTAAAAGATTCACAATGTTGTGCTTTGAGTGAGTCGGGTTGTTTATTTCCACCTCTACACTTCCACTTTTTCAGATCCGGGCTGCTCTCCTGGGGCTTTGGTGCACTTCAGTGTCGAGTTTCCAGGGAGACTTCCATCTACCGCGGGTTGGAGCTGCGTCTAGGGCCTTGTGTGGCAGCCTTTGAGGTGTGTGTGTGTGTGTGTGTGTGTGTGTGTGTGTATGTGTGTGTATGTGTGTGTGTGTGTGTGTGTGTCAGAGGGCTGTGTAGTGAAATCAGAGAGGCATTTGCACCTCTGTTTAACGCCCATGTTCAGGCTTTTCATTCCAGCCACAGTCCTGCTTCTGGGGGACATTCAGCCCTCACTGACTTCACACAATTGGAAAGTAAAAACGCTTTTACAACACAAAATTCAAACAAACTGACTTCTTAATTAGTCGAAAATTACATCCGTCCACAAGGGGTCACAAGGAAAGATGTCAGACTAGATATTAGATAATGGTGGACGGATTAGTAGTGTAAATTTGATCACACAAGAGAAGTGGAGTGAAGTTCCAAATTGAGGCATTACTCGTCTCCTGTTCTCATCTCAAAAAAGAATGGCAGCTCACTCATTTTTCCAAGCTAGCAACTGAATAATATTGAAAAACATCTTCTATCTGAGCTATTGTTTTATTGTCCGTTAGCTGTAGTACCGTGCATGTGCAGTGGTCACTTCCCCCCGCAGACAGTGCAGCCACACGCCCTGTGGAGACCAGCGACGTGGGCGGGAAGGGGCGTGTACCTTCCACAACCTCACTCCTGATTGGCTCTGTGGTTGCCACGAAACGCGCACTCGGATTTTCAAATATGGAACTGGGCTCCACATTAGCCGCTATAAGTGCTAGCTGTGGCTGCAGCCAAACCCTATGTCCACTCGTTTATACAGTCTATGTCTATTAAGATAGGTGAGGAGTTTTTGTTAATCAGAGTTTTTTTGTTTTGTTCATAAGAGTTCTATTAAGAGTGTGTTTTTTGAAACTTCCTATAATCTGTCTTTTCCTCCTGTTCTACTGCGTTGCAAAGACGAAATTTCCCCTTGTGTGGATATTAAAGGTTTATCTTATCTTATCTTATGGTCACCAACCATTATACAATCAATCCAACGTTAAGTCTACGTATGCATTTAAAACTTAATTTTAAAGTTACAGTATGTTTATTATTATTCATTCATTCTGGTCTATTCAGACTTTTTCTCTCATGCAAGCATTTTAAACATACTTCAGTGTTTAGAGAAGTGTCCTTTTATGTAATGTGCCGTGCCAGGCTGAACTAAAGCTTTGCAGTCATATGATGGCCTTGGCAAAGTGCTGGATTATTCATGCCAGTTTTTAGCCTGCGCCTCAGTGAGCAGCTACACAGAAAAGTCGC
This sequence comes from Eucyclogobius newberryi, assembly GCF_026437365.1. Classification (NCBI taxonomy): domain Eukaryota; kingdom Metazoa; phylum Chordata; class Actinopteri; order Gobiiformes; family Gobiidae; genus Eucyclogobius; species Eucyclogobius newberryi. Next base: position 42,274,074 of record NW_027315834.1, on the reverse strand, counting down.
TGGAGAGTGACAAAACTTGTTGGAGTTAACAGTCCACAAATAAATGTCCGCTCGGTACAGTGGCAAGTGTGCAGACCAGCATCTCCCAACGCACACATCATTTAACCTTGAATTGTATGGGCTGCAGCTCCACTCTCCACTCCAGTCTCCACTCCAGTCTGCAAAGGGCGTCTGAATGGGCCTGTGTGAGCCATCAGTGAAGAGGAACTGATGGAGGATTGGTGAAATGAAGAATCGTTTGAGATGTCTTTATGACAGCAGAGTGGTTTTGTCATGAGCAGAGGTTTACACAGTGGAAAGAGCGTCTAGGACGTACAACTACAGCAGGTGGCGCCGGTAATGTAACACTTGGATACCAACCACCATAAAACACCAAAGAAGAGGAAGAAGAAGAAGAAGAAGAAGAAGAAGAAGAAGAAGAAGAAGAAGAAGAAGAAGAAGAAGAAGACCATATAAGATACACATTAGTTAGTGTTTGAACAATAATAATACCTGACAGCAACTTTTATTTAATTAAATGTTTGTTTAAACTGTCAGAAAAATATGTTTTGTGTGGATTGTTCCTGTATTTTTGATGAATGTCGCTTATACCTTCTTAAAACTCCACTCTGTGTTTTTGAACTTATTTACCACTGGGATGGTCTCACCAAATTAAGCAATGATTAGATGAGCACCTGTCATATGTATATGAAAAATGCTACTCAAAGTACTAGTTACCACCCAATTTTGTAGCGTTTCTTTTTTTTTTTTTGTGTAATTGAGTTGCATTAATCCAGAGTAGATATATTTTCTGAGCTCTGGCCAGGCAGAGCAGGTGATGCTATGTGAGTTTGTGGGTTTAGAGAGAAGCAAATACGGCCGTGAGACGAGTATGGATTTGGACAATTTGTGCTGTACTCAGCATTAACATGATTTTAAATGTAAATGATTCAAATTACATGTTGAGAATCTACTCAAGAATCTACTCAATTACAATACGAGTATTTGTATAGATACTTTCCACTCCTTAAAGTTTAAGGTTATGAGATTTGGTTTTAATCCAGTCGAATCTCTATTCATTAATTTAATAATAATAATAATAATAAATATAGCCGCAAGCGGCAATGATCGGCCCTCGCCACGCCGCCGCCACACCGCCGCCACGCCGCAAGAGGAGGGGGCGCTAACGCGCCCCAATTGTCCTTTTATTACGCCTACTGCTGAATCTGTGACGCTGTCACATCTTCTCCCCTTTGTTTTACCATCAAAAAGCTATTTTATTTTGAATTCTTGGCAAAATGTGCGGCTTTGCCGCACAGACACCGTGACTCTTTGAATGAAAATGTGGATAACTTTTGATGGTCCTGAAGATGAGTCTCACCAAATTTCAGGTTAATAGGGCTAACGCCCTGGGAGGAGTTTGTGAAAGTCTAAAGTGTAAACATGTTCTGGCGATTTCCCCATTGGAATAACATGAAAGGTTTCGGTCATCGTTACGGCAACGCCATAACAATTATGACATGGGTCTCATTGACTTTTTTGATGGGGATGCTAAAATTGAGTTGTGTGTCAAATTTCATATAATTTCGCAAAACTAAACATTTAACCTCCATATAAAATCTGTAGGGGGCGCTGTGGCGCCAAATGAATTTATTTCACTTCAAGTAGGTTTAGGGCAAAGAGTTTGACAACTGATTCTAATTTGACGCAATTCGGACTTTATCTGCGCAAACGGCAGAAATTTTAAATATGGGAGATTTCTGAAATTCTAGCTACAGAGACCGTGACAGGTATCAATGTAATTTGGATAACTTTTGATGTCCCACTCCTCAGTAGCATTTTCACCAAATTTCAGCTTTTTAGGGCCAACGCCCTGGGAGGAGTTCGTAAAAGTACGACGTTTGGAAAAACTCCGAAGTCATGTTTAGCCATTTTTGAAGCAATATGGCCGGCATTTGGTTGGGCGGACGGCGTTGCCGTAATAATATTTTTTACTTCTCTTGTCACCATCTACCTCTGCGCCAAATTTCATGATTCTACGATTAGATTTTTTTTGGGTCATTTCCCATCTCTCAATGCATTTTTGGTACATTTGGGGGCGCTGACGCGCCAATTTTTTTTATTTTAGAAAAGGGAAATAGCCAGAATGTAGAGAGGCACGATTTTTAGAGATGTGCAATTTTTTGTGACTTTTCGTCAATGTTCACTGGGTGAAAAATAGGGGGGTTGGTCCCGAGAAGAAGAAGAAGAAGAAGAAGAAGAAGAAGAAAGAATAATATTCCGATGCGAAAACAATGTTTCCCATTTTTCAAATGTCATAAACTATACATTTTCGGAAAGCGCTCGCGCTTTCCTACCTCATGGTGTGGGTCCCTGGTCACTGACGGGTACTTTCGTTAATTTTGAGTGGGCTCCGCCCACTTTGTGTTTTTGGCCCTCTATACAGTAATAATGTTCAATTTTTGCATTACATGCTTATATGCACGGAACATGCAAGAGATGGGGAACGTATTCGTGAGCTACTTAGCGCAAATGAGTGCTTTATATGGGGATGACGACCGCTTCGCGGTCGTCATCTCAATGTAAAGTGCTCGTTTAGTGCACACTTTTGCACGGGCTTCGCCCGTTTACAACGGTAATGTTCCATTTTCCTACTACTAATTAGTATGCACGGGGCGTGCATGAGTGAAGGAGTGCGTTAGTGAGTGTTTGGAAGTGGGCGAGCGCTTCGCGCTCGATTTCGTGCGCACTACGTGCGCACTTTCGCAGCCGTGCTTCGCACGGCCTTACGAGATTAATAGGCCTCTCGCCAGCTTGTGGCGCTCGGGCCTAATAATTATTATTATTATTATCATTATTAATTAATCGCAAATTCAAAATTGACTTTCTACAAATCATCTTCCAATTCTATCCCTTAGAGGATCTTGTAGCTTTTTCAAATCTTATATATAAAACCTCAACCATAAAATAACTCATAACATAATATCTTGACTGTATTGAGTTTGAAATGAACACAAATGGTAATTACATACAACAAATCAAAACCAAAACAAGCTTCGGTTTGGTGCATGCAGCATTGGGTTTTACATTGAGGGAAGATGCTTTACATGTGCACAAAGTAACATGGAAGTGACCTCAGAATGCCCCTGAGGCTGGTGCGCTCGTCATATCAGGGCCAAACAGAGCACCTTTGGGAGAACGTGGACTGCATCACCATGGAGTCAGCCTGGACCCGCCATGTCCTGGGAATATTTACAGGACTTTGCTGCACCATCGGTCTCCATAACCTTTGCCTTCATATGCACTGCTGCTGGTGCAATTCAACCTAGATTCAAACTAATGCAACACTACAATAATATGCTTGTATTTTACGTTTTACAATTTTCAACAACAGAAAACACACAGCTTTGCTCAAATCATGTTCTTCATAATACTTTCCCTAAAATACTAGATTCGTCCAAGGAAATTATCAGCCTCAAATTGCGCACTCATTTGCATATTAATTTGGCATCAGATTGTCACTAAGAATTAGTTTAGTTGTCGACTCCTCAGTAAGTCTTTTTTCAATTTCTCGACAAGTCAAACTATTATTTCTATTGTACATTGTGCAACAAATATGGGTTGAATTAAGTGGACCGAAGGCTTCTAGATAGATAATAATTACAAATAAATTGTAATAATGATTCAAATCTGAAACAGTTTATCATTTTATTGACATTTATATTCAATAATGGCACTGTCTTCGTTATAAAAGGTCTTTCTGAATGTATTTAAGAATCTGTATAGTTCAGATAACAATTACGATGATAAGAATATGACTACGATTATTTTTTATAGTCGACTAGTCATGATTGGCCAATTAATCGTTAAAGCCCCATTTGGCAATATGTAAAACTCTATTATGTTTTGGACAGTCAGGCATTAATTAACACTCTAAGAGGTAGACTTTATTGCCCAATGGTGATTAAAAAAAACAGCTGTAGTAGCACAGTATATTTGATTTTATATTGTCATATTCCATCTTATATTATGCAGAAACTACTGTATCAAATTTACTCAAAAATATAAACATTTCTATAGTTCTCTCACCATTAATTAACTCAATCTATAGCGCGAAATTGTAACCCGAGTGACTGTAACTGCCGATGACGTCACTGAGATGAGTCCTGAGGGGGGGCGAAAATCTAAATGACGCTAATCTTTTAAGAGTAATAGCGATGTGATGTGCTGCAGAGATAGTGTCAAGCTCATGTTCCACATTAATCACGCAGCGTCGGGGGCATTGCTTGGACATCTGTCATGCATAATGTAAGTTACGCGCAGCCTTTTATCAGAATCAGTGAAACAAATTCCCCTCTGTGAAGTAAAAGTCATGTGCATTAGAGTGTGTGAGGCTCATTATTGATCTGGTTTAGACACATGCTTTAACTTCCCCCTAAATAACAATCAGAGTGGCCTGAACAAGGGCTGCAAGGACCCGGTCACAAAAATGATGGCTTCCTGTTCCAGCGCCTGTCTTAAAATTAATGACGATTTATGTCCACCAAAACACAGCCTGTAGAGGACGGAAGCACCTGTTGGAAATACTATAGCCTGCTAGTAAATACACGGGGACAAAGGGCTCAGGCTTAGCTAAAAACAGAACAGTGAGAAGAAAAACATAATATAGAGAACAACTAAGTCAATTAACGATATAACTAAACGTATAAACTTATAAATGCCCTCTATAGGTCCAGAAAAAGGCTTTTATGTAATGGACAAATGTATTAAACCTAATTTTAATCACTGTTAATGGATTGTATAAAGGAGTTACAATTGAATGCTATTATCTTTGGGTTGGTCACAAGCCTGGAGAAATGTTCCTTCTGGGAGGATGAGAAAAATATTCTTATATGGATACTGACTTAAGGTATTGAAATGTATCAGTATCCTTGTAAAATGTCAATAGCCTACTTTAAAATTCTCAAAAATGTGCTGTTTTTACATTAACATTTAATCTAGTTTTTTGAAATGTTAACATTTCAGTTTATCTTCACATATATTTAATTTTTTGATTAGTTTTAAGGTGGATAATCTATTTACGCCAAGGTGAAATTATTTATAGTTTGTTAATATTCATGGGTATCTGTATCAGATCGATATCGCAATATTTTCCATTATATTACTTGGCGTTGGATGGGAAAACTACTGGTAACGTCCATCACTACAGGGCGTTTTTTACCCCCATAAATATGCTAAATATAATACACAAATATTTAAAGCAACAGCATATGCAACTTCTGGAGCTGGTACAAGGTGAACATAGAAATATATAACCAAATGATTATCATTATAGGCAAGGCAAGGCAATTTTATTTGTAGAGCACAATTATATCCTAACATTTCCATGGAAACAAGCAGGGACAACACTCCAGGCCAAGTACGAGTCAGGTGTGTGCAGGTGTGCGGAGATGCATGCCTGCTCACCGTAAGCACGCAGTTTTTAAATACATATCTTTCTGTACAATTAGATACAATGAAATAAATCATGCTTTTATATTTCTCTTTTTTTAATACATTTTTGGATGATACAGGAGAAAAACTCTGGAGTACCCTGGTGAACACAAAACACAAAAACAAACACAGAATATCTTGCAAAAATGTCAATAAAACAATCAATAAGTTAGCAAATGTATAAACACACTTTAGACATTCAATATGGAATAAAACCACGCAAAGCAAGTGCACCGGCATTGTGGGTCATTTTGTATTATCAAATCTAAATACTCTGTGTTTTGTTCCACAGACAAGGAGCAAAGTGGCTGAAGGCCCTTCGAGTCGGTGCTGTAATATAAAACTTTGAGTTGCACTGAGAAGTTGGCCACATTAGTCTGTTAAATCAGGCTTTATGTCGGGTCCATGGTCAAAGAAGCACACATTTAGAGCCCATCGCTCACGGCTCGGCACTTCAATTACGTGAAACCAAGAAAAACAATGCTTGATTGATTCCGACACTACTTCTCCTCACCGTTATGCAAATGCGCGGCCCGGGACGCGCGCGCGGGTCCGCCCCTGCCTCCAGAGCGGACCGCCACACGGAGCAGAGCCAGTCCTACAGCTCCACTTTACACGCGGCTAACGTGCGCGTCCATCAGACCGGCCCCGTCCACTCTCACCGGAATCTCGCTCCTCGTGGCCGCTGTCCGCCGGGTGTCCCCCCCCCCCCCCCCCCCCCCCATCCCCCCGCAGCTCTCGCCTGTGATTGGCTGAACGCGCCGAGGTGCCGCTCTCCCCGGGATACGGCTCCTTCACGCGGTTCAGTCCCGTCAGCGGAGCGCGCGCCCACACACACACACACACACACACACGCACACACGGCAGCCCCGCGTGCGTACCGGAGCCAGGTGCGAGCGACTCACCGGAGGAGGACCTGTCTGTCTGTGACCGCGCGCGTGGACTCGCCCGGAGCATGAGCGCGCCGCGTCCGCACTGCCGCGAGCGTTTAACGGGAGAAGAACGAGACAGAGTTGGCTTTTGACGTCTGCGGAGCTGACGAGAGGCGATGCGCGCGTTTCTTTCCCCGTAAATCTGAGCGTTTCAGGTGTTTGTTGAGCCACGGAGACCGGGGATATTACGCCGCGCCATCCTTTGCCGTTGGCGCTTATTTGTGTGACTTTTATCCGGTGTGCATCGGACTACGGCCCCCGAGGGGAGGCTACGATCGGCCCGAGCGTTATCCGTGACAGAGTCGGACTTGCCTAAGATCGGAGTTTGAGTTTTCATCATGGGCTGCGGCGCGCGGGCGGACGGAGGCGGAGGACGGAGGCGCAGACGCGGCGCACGGATGCTGCAGAGTCTGCCCTGGCTCTGGCTGTTCTTGCTGCTGGAAATCACCACTGCTCAAGGTAAATAAGTTGGAGATTAACTCATTAAAAGTTATGGAATGGCCTCGTCCTGGAGCATAAAGGGGACGCGTGAGCTCGGACATTGAAAGCACAAGCTCTCGAAACAAGTGAATAAAGTGAGTAAATGAGGGGCCACTAAGGTGCGTAATTTGGTTGTAATTTGGCTCTCCAGTTCCTTTACGGGTAACGTGAAACTAATGATAAATGCCTCCACAAACACGATGCCGTCGCAGTTAAATATTTACGTGTTACTTCCCCAATTCCTCACTGTAACTTTCTATAACATTTATACATTGTTATATTGGCTTGAGCAAACCTCGTCATTTTGGAAATGACATCTCTGACCAAACGCATAAATGAGTCTTTTAGGTAAAGAAAAAGCACGTGCCGTTCAAAATGACCATTAGCCTATTGAGAGAACACTATCTCATAGTCCAAATCTATAAGCTCCATTCTTGGGTTACACGTATAGTGCACTATTTCTAGCTAATTGGAGTATTCCTTTCAGTTGTCTATACCATCATGCATGAGGGAGCGGTTTTATCTTTACTTTTTGTCCTAATTCTTTCGCACTTCCTTGTTTTATTTCTAAATAAATGAGTGATTTACAGTCCCAGATAAGATAACTACCGTTTGGTCAAACACTAACTAATGAAAAATGAGGCTAAAGTCCTGAAAGCAATGTAATCTATTGCTCAAAATACATCCTCACAAGTAAATAACTTTCAGACTTCCGTTGTTTGCCAAAGTGTAATTGTAACTTCCTCAGCAGAGGGCCATTTTGATGCCACAGTGCTATATTTCTCCAGCAGAAGCTGGCGCTGCTGAATGATGCTTTGTGTAAACTGACGGAGCTGTCAGTTCTGGAAAGCATTATGATAATGCCACAACACCTGAAGCCATTTACTTCATCTGCTGCTCTCTGTGTGAGTGGGATTCTCGGTCAACAAAAGGCGGAAAACCCCATCAGTGGGACAGTGTATGTTTAGTATATGTTTGTACATGCGTGTCACATGTCAAGTGTGTATGTCCCTGGAAGGTACTGTAGGTGGCCTGACTACTGAGGGAGGAAGAGGGGAGGAGAAGTAGGTCTTGCTTGGATAGACGCTGCCCTTGAGTACATGATGTGTTTGTGCTGGAGAGAATGGTACTAATGATGACTCATAAGGATCAAAGACATTTCTACTGAGGTCGCTGTGAATTATTATATCCAGCCGATGCTATAACTATGTCCCATGAAGCTAAATGCACCACAATAATATGCATATTGAGAATGGCTGACTGAGAGTATCCCATTTTTTATTTAAAGCAATAAATTATAAATAATGAAATAGCACCATTTCACAATATTCTAGTCTCCTTGTTTATAGTTTAGTCTTGGTTTTATTTCATCTGGTTTAGACCTGGCACCTTTTCAATAGTTTAGATGTATTCTATCATTAATTTTATATTATGCTTTAGTTTTAGCCAATAAGTTAAATTGTATTTTCAGTAGAGTTTACCAAAAAAAAACATCAATCATGTTGTTATTGCAGTGGGACTCAATACAGTACATATTGCTTTCTGTTCATATTGTGCAGCCCCAGTGATCAATACATTCCTGATTGTAGTATATTTGTTTTAACGCTTTTATGTCAGAAGAAGATGTGTATCCCCAGTTAGTTATAATTTAGAGTTTCACATCACTAACGTCGTACGAGATGAATCTATGTGAAGTACTATTCATCCTAAGCTGTAGTTCCTATTCAGTCCCTATAAACTTAACACTGCTTTTCCACCACATCTCCCAGTCAGGGCAGAGGGTTTATGAGTGAGTAACCTTATCTAGCTTTTGCAGCCCTTCCATCTTTCTCGCTCCTACATAGTTAATGAGGGAGAGGGAGCAGAGGAGGAAGAGCAGAGCAGAGCGGCGGGGAGAGAGGTCCGGTTTCTGAGGGGCAAGGGTGCCATGACATAATAGCCACCCCGGGACCCCCAGAGAGCCGAGTGTCATTGACGTACGTAAGAGGAACACAAAACAAGGCCCTTCTCTGTCCATTAAGGAGTCAATGCAGCGGCGGAACAGTGTTGGGGGCTAATTGATGGGCTCTGTTTTGGTGGCACCCGAGAGTCGCCGTTTGTTGTGAAACTACTGAAGTAGATCACATGGCGTCATAGTCTGTGCTTAAGATGGTCCATAGCTGTTGTGTTGTGAAGTATTTTGTATTGTGGTTTTGAATGGGTTTGTGTGGCAGCTTTGAACGTTTGCTCATTTTAATGTGTTACAGTAATTAAACAGTTATTTAACCATTATTAATGTTCTACAACTTGTCTCTGCTGCTGTAACATAACAAGATGCTTAAAGATGTGCACACTTGCATTGAGTGGGAAATATTGACAAAAATGAATATCTATTTTTTTGTTTTTGCAGTATTCTGTTAACAAAGCAAACATAACTGTGTTAAAAACATGTTTTCAAATGTTTTAGTTGAGTTTTAATTATCAGACAAATGTGAGATTAATCACTGAAGTGCAGAAATGTCAACTTATTCTCTTATTTGGAAGTTTACAACACAGCGTTTTTTCATTTTCATTTTCAATTGCTTTCTTTGTAGCATTTCTCACTATAAACTATGTCCTCGATATTCATCTAAATGTCTATACATTGCCCACCTTTTAAGGCCTTTACATTAATACTTGCTATTTACTATACAATTTACCCGAGGAAAATTGTATAGCATTTTTTTCTAACTCGCTCAAACACCAAATGTATAACTGAGCCAGAAAACATAAACCTGGCTCCAACAGCTACTTTGAGTTTCTTTTTCCTTTCTTTTTCCTTTTAATGAATGCAAATCGATGCTTATTTTGGCTGACAATACCTATTTTGCATTTTGTCAAACACAAAACTTTAACCGCGTCTTTCTCATGCTCGGCAGCACGCGGCGAGAAGACGTTTCACAATATCTGTTCGCTGCTCGTGCCACACCATCCACCTTTAGTAGCGTAGTGTCTCTCCTTTACGGGAAAAGCGGTGGAAATGCGGTCGAAATCAGGGTGCTCATTAACCCGCCGAACTCATGACAAAGGCAGACAGGTCGAGGCAGATTGGAGCTTAGGAGCTGCCGGAGAGGAAGGCGAGACTTCTGTGACAGTAGCTGGTTGGGATCTGCTCCTGGTATGTCAGCCGGGCCGTGGGGCGCGTCAGGCGTCTGCATCTGCCAGCGTTTTGTGTGGTTCTTTACAAAGCTCACGAGAAACGGGGGAGTCGACCTGTGAGGCGATTGATGTCTCAGGCCTGGAAACTGTCTGTCGAAGCTTTCAGATACTCAAGTTATAGCGGCGGAATGGTGCAGCGATGATTTATGGTCAACATAAGTCTGGAATTTGATTTGGAATGGCTTTATGGCTCAAATAATGTTGTATAAATAGAACGATGACATGTTAAAATGACAATAGTAAGGCTGTGGTAGTTTAGTTTCAAACGTGCAAGCTCATGTTGATAATATGGTTTAAGATTATTCAGTTAATTGATTAATCATGATTATTTAGGTCACAATATAATAAAAGAATCTTGAGTATTTTCAGTTCAATATATGCTTCAAAAAAGGCAAAATACACGTAAAGTACTTTATAATCAAGCTCTTTATGTGACAATCTCATTATATTTTTAATTCAGGGAGTTTGGGCTCATAAAGCTTGACTTGTGAATGAAAGCATATTAAGGATTACACAGTTGTTAAGTCATAGCGCCAGCAACCATGAATAATTGTTAAGTTGGGATTTCTCCGCTCATAAGAATTGTAACACTAAAATTTGATCTTGTCCTCAGTCATAAGAGATAAAACACATTGCAATAAGATGATAGTTTGATGATGGCCTGTCAAAAAGTGAAAACTAATGCTTTGTTGTAATGTTGATTCGTAGCCAATAGTTAATATAAATGTTGTCTTTTCAGCAAGCATCAGCTGACAGAAATGTTTGCACTGAGCGGCAGATATGAAGTGCTGTGATTTGCTGTCTGACCCAAGCTGAGCAGTGATTCTTGGAAGTAAGCTACAGTTTCGATATTGATTTCACATTTGAGTTTGGCTCCGGCGGGGGAGCTGCTAAAAAGGAAGGAGAGACTTCTGCACCAATAAATCATCTTTAAGCTCCGATATTCAAACGTAGTTTGCGCACAATTTATGAGCACATGAAGAAAACATTTTACTTTGAAGGGCTGTGTGTGATTCCTGTGATTTATGCCTGTGTTATTTGGGATGTATTTTTGTCAGGAAGTTGTTAAGCGTCAAAGCAATAGGTTTAGTTATAGATACTTTTGGAACTTTTGAGAGGTATAATTTTTTCAAGTAACAAAACTCCAGACTATTTTGTGGATTCATTTATGTGCTGTTAGTTATTCATTTATTCAGTCAATGCTTGATTCTCAAAACATAAAATACAATATATATTTATGTGTTTTTTTCTGACTTTGCTCATATTGTCTGCATTCAAAAGTCACTGTGCTACTTTTTATAGTACTTTGACTTGTACGTGAGTAACATTACAGTAAATGAATTACTTATTGAGTTCTATCTGGGTATCAGTTAAATGTTTCCACAAAGCTACCCATATATCCTCCATATTTCTTCTCTTCCAGTTGATGTCTCCTTTGAGGATCGTTTATGGGGGGAAACGTTACAGGATCTTGACTATAAATGGGTTTTAAAATATTGTGAGTCAGCGCGCAGTATGAGTTCTTCCCCCTTATTTTTGAACTGACATGAACCCCCGGACCATTACGTACCTAGCTGAAAGTGAATGTTATTCCAATCATTATTATTCTTAAAGTCCTCCCCGTGGCCTGACAACTGACTCCGTGGGGAACGCTAACATTACAACCGCCGCCATCATTCCATAAACAGCGCCCGTATGCACAATGAGCGTACTGTGCCGAAGGAGCCAAGCCTTCTACTGTAAATTACCTCTTGAGATAGCGCCCGCAAAACGACAACGTGTCCTACTACAGCAACTTGCTGTCGCTGGAGAAAGCAGAACGATTTGTGGACGCGGTATGGTCGTCCGCAGGTAAAGGAAGGGCACAAAGTGTGTGTGGTGTGACAGCGCTGAGGGGGGCGGGGTCAGGGGTGAGCGCCGGGAGCTGGCTGGTGATAATTACTGTGAAACGTGGTTGCTGAGTTGGCCTCCCCGCTTCACTTGATGTCATATAGCATTGTTATTATAGCACAAAATGTACAGAGAGCTATTTCAGGGCTTGCTGTCGTGGAGAGGGTCAGGAACTTGTCTGCTGTGCCGCTGGCGTCAAGAAAATAACAGTTTTTGACAAAGCCAGCCAGAATTTTAGAGCTAACATGATGTCATGTTTTATATTCAGCACTACTGCACCAGCCTGCATTTTCTCATTAGATAAAGTTCCAGATGATCTTACTTTCAAATATTCAACGGCCTCCAATTGTGTCATTTGTTCCAGATGCCCTCCATTAATGGACTTAGAAGTACTGTTGTAGAACAAATTCACTTGTATCATCAGGATAACAAAACAACAACAAGACAACTGAATTTGTTTCTACAATGGAACACTCCTGGACACATGATGAATTACACAGACTTACTTAGAAGTTCCTTTGTGTCTGGTTTTACAAATCTTTTCCTTTCCTAAACCTTTACACCAGCACAAATATTGAACTGGCTGGATTTTAATTTTAATATTGAAATCATTGAATTCCCCCCATTCTTCCAGTTTTCTTTTGTCTGCTTAATATAAAAAATAAAATAAAAAACTCTTTACCACTCGCTTTGCAAATTAGGTTTTCCTTGGCTGCGTTTAGCGAGTCAGAGCAGTTTTATTGGTTGCTCTTGAGAACCGTGAAGCCATTTACAGCTGGCGCCCTGCAAATAAACTTGACTTGTGCAGTTTAATAATGATTTCAGATTCCCCTGCGATATCATCTCCTCTCCTTTTTTTCCTCGGAGCCGCACAAAAAGGCTGGCAATGCGGCGGGTGCAAGGACATAAAGGAGGCCAGTGGGACAGGAGGGCTGGTGGAGAGGTGAGTGCTGCTGAGGGAGTGGACAGGGACAGACAGGCAGAGGAGTGCTATTAATCACACTGTGTGACACGCTCAACTACAGGGGAGCTTCACACCGCTACACTCACTCCTATTAGCAGTCCATTAGCGGCTCCACTGTCTCTACATGTCCTGCCCTGTGCTGTGCTGGGACACATCAGGGACATGTCCAAATAGTTGCTCCTTTCAGTTGATCGTTGAATGTACTGACTTTTGGGCGGGGCGCTTTTTCCATATTGAGACCAGAGATCATTACGTCATATACGAATATATTCCTACAACAATATTCAAATTATATTTTCCAAAACTATCAGGAACGTGCTAAAATGTGCCTGCAAATGTTTTGGTGGGGGTATATTAACCAAAATGTGAATGGACCATAAAATGAACCACTAAAAAGCAGAAATACCACCATGTTTTAGAGATTACACGTTTCTTGTCTCTTTTTTAGGTTATTTTAATCGGTTTAATTATGGGCAATACACATTCTATTCTTATTTTGCAGCTCTCGAAAACAAAAATGTTGATACTTTCTGTTTTTCATCAGCCAAAAGTATTAAAGAGTACTTTAGAGCAAATGCTAACGAGTAGCTGGCATCTTAAAAATGTCATTGGTTTAGTATTGGGCTAATTGGGGAATTTGTTGTGGTTATAATTAGATGACACAATCCAAAGCTTTATTGATTTGCTTTATTTATACTAGATGTTGCAGATGGTGGGATACATTTCATTGCTTGTGACTAAAGACATACATTTGGGAGAAACTAAATGTGTCCAAAAACAAACAGAATCATAATACTTTTAGTGTTTAGAAGAAATACTGATAAAGAAAAAATAAAATCAGTGTGCTTTGTCTAATATTGAACACATAGTTTTCTGATGCCCTCTTTCATGCCCACTTCTCCATACTAACCTAAGTGAGACTGGATTTACCCCCTGTGGCTTGATTATTAGGGTTATGCTCAAACGGCATGATCTAAGTGCACTAGACCAGAGCAACGGGGCCACTTTTGGGCTTTGTGTAGTGCAAATAATTATGACGGGGTCAGTAATTGTTCTGAAGGAGAAGGGACAGAGTAGCTGTATGATGATGGTGATGGTGCTGTGACCTGATTTACCCATGATCCCCCTCTGCCACAGAATGACTCTTCAAAGTTGAGGTGCATTAGAGCGGCTGTCGTTTCGGTGTGATTACCGGACCTGAGCCCGCGGGAGAGAGAGGAGAGAGCTGGGGGAGCGCCACTGTCCCGCTCTTGATCTCCGGTTCATTTTTGATGAGAGATCAGAGTCAACAGAGGGAGAAGCAGAGGGACGAGAGCAGGCTGATATGCACGAGCGCCGAGCCAAAGGGGAGAGTGCAGTGATTATGAGTTAAGTGGCCCTTCTCCAGCCATTAGCAGCAGAGGGCTCACGTAGCACATAGTCAGAGCGGAGAAGGACGCACTCCACCGCTGGCCTCTCATTTGGCATTCTGGCACCGTGTCACCCCTCTATCGACAATGTCCTGCCACGTTTGTGTCCTCCGTTCTAGCCACTGACATGCCATTACTGTAAAGAAATGCATCGTACACAGGTCCATGTTATTTAGGAACAGCAATGGAAGGATTGAAGGAACATTGATAAATATGGCCTAATTTTAAATATGGTTCATGTTTGCCTTTAAATAATCGGACTGCTGAGTACAGAGAGTATATAATCACTATATACAGTATATAAAGGAGTTAATTTGCAAAAAACAGATAAGTGCCATTTTAAAAAGTAATCGGTGGCTTGACGTTTACTCTTTGTATAGCAGTGTTTTCAAAAACAAATATGTTTTACTGGAATAAAAACATTATTCCATCCCTCCTTGATTAATCCATCATATTATCATTCATAATTTCTGCAGAAGAACTATTCCTATGTAAATTAACCCCAACTGAAGTGAAAGGTGGAAAGCAAAAAAAGAACTGGCCTCCAGAGCTGTAGTCGACAAATTAAATTCTTGAGAAAGATCAAAAAAGTAGAAAAAGCAACAAAAGCTCCCAAAACTACTATCTGACCATGTGGCCTAAAACAATCATACAGAAAACTAGAATATATTCATGATTCACTCTCAAATATTTAGCTAACTCACTCTCTTCTACTGCTGTTTCATATAAATCCTCCAAATATAAAATATTTGAAATTAAAATAATTAGTCACCATGGCCGATTAATCGACTAAACAACTAAGTTTAGTGTATTGTACAGATTGTGCAGCTGTGTTTTTTCTTGATTTTGAGGCATTAGAACAGACAATTCTTAAAAAATGTTATATAATTGTGAAGCACATTATTACATAACATTATTTAAGACTTGCGGTGTTCATTAGACTTAACATTTTTAACACCGAGAGTCCTGGATTGGTGCCATTCAAAGAAGATTACCATCAAACTAGCCGAGTCAGAGGGATTTGAGCTGTGACGTGGTCGCTTTGACTTGTAAACTCCATTTGCACAGAGACACTATAAAAGGCCAAAGTGCTGATGATGAGAAGTGAAAGGGCGAGTCAGAAGAAGCTGTTATTTCCCCACAGTCCAGTAGCAGTGCTCCATGCTGCTCTGTTCCCCTGGTGCAGTACAGTGTGGGGTGGAGCGTGGGCTTGCCATAAAGCCACACGGCGAGCGCTTATTCTGAGCCCAACATTTTTAGGACAAACGTGCTGAGCAGCCAGTTTGGAGGTGTGTTGCCTGGTGAGATAATCGAAGCTTAGCTCCGTCTCTTGATGTCTGCGCTGCAGGGCTCAAATGATTTCACAAAATCAAAGAAATGCAGGTGTATCAAGAAAAAACTAATTTATTG
Organism: Eucyclogobius newberryi; assembly: GCF_026437365.1. Classification (NCBI taxonomy): domain Eukaryota; kingdom Metazoa; phylum Chordata; class Actinopteri; order Gobiiformes; family Gobiidae; genus Eucyclogobius; species Eucyclogobius newberryi. Next base: position 42,258,340 of record NW_027315834.1, on the reverse strand, counting down.
CACATTGTTGCACTTAGACTCCAAATATATGCTGAAGTTAAAGGGGCCGTACGTGATTTTTTTCTTGTAAAAATGTCAAATCTGTTTTTCCCCAGCACAGATATATTGTAAAAGCATTTATTTTGGTCAAAATGAGACAACAGTTCTTTCCCCGGATCTGATTATAGAGAGTTTTATTCCCTGCAAAGAAGGAAGTGTGCTGTTGTTTGTTATCGTTACCGTGACAGAAAAACTCACTCTGGCTTCAGAGAGTTGTGAAAAGTGCTTGCAAACTCATCACAGTGAACATTAAGGATGCTAGGAAGGCTAGATAAGTGAGGGATTAGGGTTTAACACCGCTGCAAATAGTTTAAGAATAAATAGTTCTGTTTTTCCATGTTTTAAGATAGTTAAAATCATTTACAACACACACATAAAAAGACCGAATATCTTAAAAAACAAACCCATCTCTGAACAAAATCTTAAGTCACTGTGCTTTTGGAGCAGACATAAACCTGGATAAACCATAACCATATTTACATGAGAATCAATTTTATTTCCAAAGTAAAATGACTTAAGTAAAAGTAGCACAACAAAAATCTACAACTTGACAGATTTCACAGGTATTTTGAGAACTTTTAAAGCATCAAATGTGGTGATTTTTCTGATCTTTGGTCAAGAGAAGCAATATAAATCAATTTCCTTTTGTATACTTTTCTTTGCTCAAACCATATGAAAAGCACTTCCTACTTTTCAGTCCAGCTCAAAAATATAATGGAGTAGAAAGTACAAACACCTGCTCTCAAATGTAGTGAAGTAAAAATGTAAATCATCCCATATAAAATGTACTTTCCATCACTGTGAATAAGTAAACAGAATAAATTACAGGACGGTTGTATTATAATGTTCCTCATACACAACATCAAGCATAATCCCACCTCAAACGTGTGCACAAGCTCCTATTTAGCCATCCCAAGTAATAAGTGGATCTTTTGAGTGAGGACTTTGAATGAAGAGCCCCTTGATTGGCGTTTTAATCCCGTGCTGCCGGTGTTGGCGCTCCTTTGAAGCTGAAGCGAGCCGTAGGTGGAGCTGTGATGAGAAAGACCCACGTCGGTGCATGAGGTGGTAATGACTCTGACTCACAGCACCTGAGTCACTGCTCACCTGTCTCTAAGGAAATCCAGCTGCACGGCGAGGCTCACTTAAACCTTTAATCCTTAATCTGTCCTGTCTTGTGCTACTGTAGTCGTTTAAAGCATTTTTTTTTTCTTTTTGATTTGAAAACTTGATCTACAAACGTTTCTCGTCATTATCGAGTGAAACAAGCGAAGAGTTGGACCATGATGCAACAGTTCGGCGTTGTTTCCAATGCACAGTAAAGTTATTATTTTAATGAGGCCAGCGATGTTTACTACTGTAAATGCCAGGTTGTCGCGGAGGTGACACAACACCTACTGCGAGGAATACTACATTTTCACATTAACAAACAGAGTTTCGATAGAGCAATGTTTATTTTTGAATAGTGCAAGAAAGATATGCAGTGATCCCGGGTTGTCAAAAGGAGGCAACAACTCTGCCACTACATTACAAAACATTCGCTGATTTCTTGTTGAAACTGTTGCAGTGCTAAATCTCAGCAAAAATCTTAACCTTAATACAAACTAATCTATTATTATTACAGTGTATTTATATAGGGCTCTTCTAACCTCAAGGCTCTCTAAGGACATGGATCAACGTTCAAGTTTTATCTTTAGATAAAACTTAGAGGCACAACAGGTGTGTCTGGACAACTTTAAATCAAAGTGATTTCCTGCTTTCTGGTGAATTTTAGATACAATATTTGAGAAGGTCACTGCCCATTCATTTGGCTGCATGATATGATTGGAGAAAAAGAAGAGGTGACTCCTCATGAAGCGCTGCGGGCAAAGAGCAGAGTAAAGTTTGTGCAGGTCTACACTAAAGTGCCACGAGGGGAATAACAGTTAAGCATCAGTGATCAGTCTGAAAATCCTAGACTACACCACTTTATCGCATCACTTAGCCACATTCAGCTGGATTCGCAGATCAGACACATGAACTTGTTGTAAATAAAAAATCTGATGACCACTCTTCATAAAAACTGTATGTTTTTAGCTTCTTCGCAGCTCATGCTGCTGCACGTATGGATAGCTGCGGCTCACGGCGAGGAACCAAGCTTGGCCGAGACAGCCAATGTTTTGGAAATCCTTTCACGAGCAAACTCAAAATGGGCTGTAGGATGGAGACCACTGCCTTATGTAGGAGGGATGTGAAGATTATTCTGTTAGTATGAGAGTTATGCTAATTCACAATTACTGAGACCAAACAGTGAAACATGTGACAAAAGCTGATAAAAAGTAAAGAGAGCTAAAAAAAAGCTAAAAAATAGTCTTTATATTTTGATGTATTTTTGGTAGTATAGATTGAAGTAAAAATACTGCATTTTGCTTCTAAAATTGTCACAATTAGGTTTTGGTTCTCATGATTATATTGTGACCTTTTGTGAAAAAGTTAGTTTTATTTGGCTCTTTGTGGGATCTTTTTTTTCCATTCAAAATGTTTGATTTCATAAGCTAGACTTGTGAAAGAAATAAAATTAAGGATGTCCCTGTCGTGAATAATAGAAAAACACAAAAATGTTATATTTTGACATTGCATGTACCGGTCTCAAGCTTACAGAAATGGTTGGTTGCGTCGTGATAGCGATATGAACCATAAAACCCTATGTTGAATTAAAAAGTCCCTCCACAGTATGATAGATGGGAGTTTTTGCTCGTCTAATGCATTTGCCCACTTGTCTGGAGCGTCTTCTCAGTTACTTGCCGTGGTTGTGGATACAGTGTCACATCCCTTCTCTGTGGCGAGTGATGGTGCTTTCCAGACGCTGCTCTCATGTTTGCACTGGAGCAGGCTTGTGGTCTATGTATGTCAGCAGAACAGAGTGGGGGGTGGGCCGGGGGACTGCATTACTATAGTCCTGGTCTGAAACATGAGCGCCAAGACCAACGCTCCCCATTTCCTGTCTCCACTTTATCAGCATCTCTCTCTCTGCCTCTCTTTAAGGCCTGCCACAGATAAATGTTTGTGTCTTGTTGTTTTTTTACGGGGGTACTTGGGTCCGCCCACCCCCTTTTCCTGCAGTTTGTGCGTCTTTGCTTCGTTCCAGTGTCTCCTTTGAGATGCCACAAGAAAAGTTATTGGCTCTGGTTTACATTAGGGCTCCTTAAAGATGTGCTGGGGATGGCTCAAAGGACAATGCAGCTGCTTGTTCTTCTAAGGAATATATTTTTACAAGACTTAAGGAAAGCTTTATTCCACCACACCGCAACATTTCAACCTATAGATCTTTGTAATAGTTGGGAAATGAAAAGCAGTATTTTCTTTTCTTTTTTGTGTTGTATGATTTAAATCCTCCCTTCAATTGTCAACTATGAAAGGCTAAACTCTTGTCTGGAGTCAATTAACAACTCAACGGGAACATGTGACAACAAAGGTTTTAACGTGTATTCATACAGTATATTTGTCAGATCATATACACTTTTGTAACATGGCAATTATTTAAAACATTGGCTTTTAAATGGGTTCAATCTTCATCATTAGAAATACTTTTAAGTCTATTCTAAATTGTAATTTTGCCATTTTCTTCATGATGTGGTTTGAATTATACAATTTCTGAAAGCCGCTTTCTATCCAGACTGCTGTGTGTGCAGACGTCTTTGTGCACACACGCCCCTGTTTGTCTGCATATGGACTGTGTGTACGTGTGTGTTTATTCAATAATGACTGAGTCCGAGAAAGTCTGCTTCAGATAAATCTGCTTGAATACCAGACCATTCATCCCAGCGAAATCAATCTTTCTCATAATTCCCCTCATTTTTCTTCCATCTGTTATCAAGCGCGCTGCCAAACAGACTTTTAAACAGAGCAGACCATTACCAGAGGGCACAATTCACTCTGTGTCACTATGCCAGCCTGTAAAGTTGTTGTTTTTACTGAGTGAAATGAGGTGCTAAATTAAAGCGCCACAATTAGTATGCACCAAGTTGTTCTTTGGTGAAAGCTCCTGTCTACTCGATGTTGTCAGGACTATATTCTGCTCTAAACTTATGTGAACGTGGGTTAGTTCCGTTGGAGCCACTTTGCATGTGTGATAACAATGCTGCATGTATGGACAGGGCTTATTTTGTGACAATCTGCTGCAGGATCGAGTAAGCTGTTTGAATGAATGCATTTTAGTCAGACAATACAGGGGAGATAAAAAACAACAACAACAACAACAACAACAATAATACAAATCCACAATGACAATTAAAAAAAACGTCAAGTCACATGTCATGCAGTTAAATTAAACATCAAACTGTCTCACCTTGTATGTCCAAAAAGAGAGTAGGAATAATAATATAGCCCCACCATATTCTACAATACAATAGAAAATGTATTAAACTCCAAATTAATTTCTTAAACGATGCAGTTGCAGTTTCTTTTCAGCCAATGTACTATTCCTTGTGTTGCCCTAAGCTTTTAAGTTGGAAATGAAGTGGACATTGCCAAAATGTACAGCGCCAAAAGAAACAAATTGCGGCACCGTACACAAGTTAGGAGACTTGGAGGAGTCATTCTTGTTGTTGATACACTTGATTGATCAATATTGAGCTTCTCTTGTGTTTTTGTGTGTCTATCATACGTTTTGATTTGCTTACGTATTTCCGTAAATCAGTCCGGCCATTATCCACTTACCTACTGCCCAACTGTGCGACCCCTTTCCCATATTTTGGCTTTTGTTACTCTGAGAACTCAAACGATTTGCAACAGGCATGTTTTTTGTGTCAGCTTTGCCATGTTTGTACAGCATGTGCCATATCTGCTCCATCAGTCCCCGGTGACCTGAGTGCCTTTAACTGGGGCAGGCTCAGCGGGTTTAATCTAAATGGGTCCCAGACAGGAGCCCCACGGTGGAGGGTAGCTTTACGACTCCTTACATGTAAAACACACTGTTCCAATCTTTCCCTCTTCACCGACTGGCATTCTTTTCCGACTTTATACTCTATCACGGAGCTCAAACGCGACTGCTAATGTTTCAAAACTGCTCAAATTAAAGGGTAGAGCATGAAGAATGAGTGGTTGTGATGCCCTTGATTTGTATGCATTCTTCAGCTTAATGAAAGCTATGGAGATGGGGACGATAATGACAGAAAGCAGTGCAAGCCCGGACGAAGGGTTCAGTGAAGTAAATGTCACCATTATCTCAGAGCTCAGAGGGCTGCATGTGCTACATGGTGTTAAAACATGAAAGGATTGAAAAGTCAAGTACATGCTGTGGAATTTGCATGGACTCTTTAGGGAATGGATGGAAAAAGTGCACTGGGAATTCATGTTTGGAGAATTGTTCTGCCGGTTATGCATCAAGAACATGGCACAGTACGTGAATGATTGTAGTTATAGTGCGATTACTACGTATTGTGTTAGGCAGTTGTCACGATTCTGAACTCAATGCCATTTTAATACCACAATTATAACAAAATCACTCCTTTCTTACATGAGGTGATTTTCCACACACAATTGTAGACATTATTTTATATTTATATACCATAGGCTTATACTGGTTTGGATTAAGTTTTTGATTTAGTTTTGACGTTAACTGTGGTGCTACGTTGACTGCCATAAGAGATTATTGTGGAAAGTGAAAAAGACAAAAGCTCCAAATAAATTATTGACTTGACTTCAGATAAAAAGATAATTAAAACAAATATTACAGAAAAGTCCGCATTTGACTGGTTTATGTGATTTTTTGCCCCTCGCAGTATCAACACTTGTTTGATTCTATACCATTTCAGTATCTTTAGTAAATCTAGTATATCCTTTTCTTAACCCTTGTAGGAATGCATGGTTGTAGCAGGAACTAAATCTGTAGTAAATTAAATGGTATATTTTTTAATGTTTTGACATTTCAGATTTTACCATTTTGTTGACGGGGATGACTTTAACTCTGATTGACATGCTCACTTTACTTTACACTTTACATTGCAGTCTTGTGTGCTTTTGCGCTTGGGAAAAAAGTTAAATATCATAAAGATGTATTATAAAAATAAGCACACTGCTGAATGGCAGAACAAGCATAGAAACAGAATTAAAACATAGAAAGGTAAAGTGAATTAGACGAGCCATGAAGTGTAACAGGGCAAACGCTTGAGTCTGTTTGCACTGATCTGAAGTGCCAGACGCTCAAGGTAAGCTGAAAAACTCAGCCTGATGTTCGTATTGATTCACCTTTCTTTGTTGGTAGCCTTTGACATTTGCGCAGTCATCTAAATCAAAGAGAGATTCGAGCATTCTCTAAAACAGCTCAAACACTCGACTCAGCCCCTGTGTATATGGTGTTAAGCACTATTCCACTGAGTTTGGTAAACAAATCTGTTGTTTGCTGTTTAACCTCCGCGAGCCTCATCGCCACTCAGGCACGGAAACTCCAAAACATTCACACAAACACTCATTGCCAGCTTTGGATAGGAACCATATTTGCAGCTGCATTGAGTGACGCAGCAGTGCGAAGTCTTTCCCTAAATCAACTCCAGAAACTAAATCTGGTTCGGAAAGAATGAGTGGTCTCGGCGAGATGACAGGCTTGTTGCTCCAGCTCCAGACCAGTGTGAAAACAGTTAGGTGGTGTAGTACGCAGCTGCAGCGGACTCAGCGCACGTCTGTAAGCTGATCCGCTGTAATGGCCTGTTACAGATATGCCGGAGCATGTGGAGGGGAAGCCATAAGTCAGTGGTGACACGGCCTGCACAGGGGTTCCCATAGATTTTCTGTTTGATAGAACGGTAACTAGATACTCCCAGTTAAGTCATTTGTACGTTTATTTTTCCAAACGTTTACGTGGCGAGAGTTTTGAGCGTCCTCGCTGTAGAGGGTCCCACTTGGCCTGGTCCTGGTCTGGATACCAGGTTGGTGCAAAAGCAGCAATAGTACCTGTGGTCTGACATTTTGTTTGATGCCAAGCTTTTGTGTAGATACAAATATAATGCCACAGCGATAGTGCCAGAAGAAAATAGAAGCAGTAGGATGTAAGATTTAGGTGTGCGTGAAAAAATGCAATTTGCTTTTAAATACACACCTGAGACGGGCCTGTTCAAATCCAGGCTAAAAAACAATTTTGCTTGAATTGCCTTGTGTATGAATTGTGTTGAACTTGCCTTGAACTTGAACTTAATTTACCATTAGGCATCACACAAGATTTGCGATTTATGTTTAAAAATGCTTCTGTATAAACATTTTAAACACAAAAAGACTGATATAGACCAGTAAACTGACAAACTATGACACATAAAATAATCTCTTTCAGAACACATTTGTACAGATCTAAACTACAGAATTGAGGCTTTTATGCAGAATGAGACAGGATATGTTGTTGTTGTTTGTGGAGAAAATTACAAAAATTACAGTCTTTGTGATTTTGACTAATTGAGTCCATTTAAATTTCAAGTCGAAGCAATTAATTTTGCCTCCCCAGGCACCAGTACAAAATACAACAAAAGAAAGCTCTTTGTGACAGTTCCAGGCTCAGGCTCAATGAAAAGTAGTATCTGGTCAACATACTGAGGGGCTAATGATTTGCTATGGTGAACCCAAAAGCAGTATCTTAGTAATGCATGTCTGTTGTTTTTACTAGATTACCTTTACTTAAACACAGCTTCCTTGTATTCCTCCATCTCCTCTGCTGATAAAGTTAATCTCCTGGGTTAAATTGTTTGGGAAGGAGTGCTCTTCTTAATCACCCCTCCTGATGAGCCTCCTTCAGAGGGAGCTGTGTTTTATATCCCCCTACAAACATTCCATAGCCTCACATTTGCACACACACGTCACTTAATCACTGTATTTCTGTTTTTACAAGTCTACAAAGACTTACTAGCTGTCTACAATCCAATTTTTGTAAGCACACTTTTCATGCCAAATGTTTTATTTAGCAGCCGGCTCTAGCATTAGCCCCAGCCAACTAAAGCAAAGCAAGACCAGAGCAGGAGATGAGGAAGAAGACACAAAGAACTTGAGATAGTGTGGTTTTTCCCCCCACTGCAAAACCAGGCTAAGAACATTAAGAATCCAAGCATGCTAACCCAGGGCTTTTCTGGGCTGCTTTGTGTGGCTTTTGTTCATGAGAAAGAGGCGAAATCTGGTAAACAAATGCAACAATGTACTGTAAGGATTGGGCACTTTAACCGCCTCATGCATATTTCCACATTGCCATACTTTCTTGTTGAAGTAATCTGAAACGCATTGTGTTGATTTCCTCTGGAGTATCCGATACCCCTAAAAGCGAGCTCTTTTTGAGGCAATAATGTTTCCTGTTTTCACATTGGTTGAACATAAGGGTATACCAAAAAGGAAAAACAAGATAATCAAAACTAGATGCAGTCACACAGAAGAAAAGTCTGAGGTAACGTGTAGTTTTACTCGGGGTAAATGCTTTATCAATTTGTTTTAAATGCATAGTTCTATATAGTTCTCAAGAAAATTATCATTCTACGGGTTGTTACTTGATTTAAAGAATACACATAAAAAGTGCAGAAAATATGAGGCGCTCTGATTTTCACCCGGTCTAAACTGGACCTAAAACAGGACAATTCCGGGTCTAAACTAGCACTAAACCAGGTCTGAGTAGCACTAAACCGTGGCTAATATGATGCTAAAGGGAGGAACGAGACATCAATAAATGTTGCTCTGAATTAAGTATACACAAGAACCTCAGCGGACCCTGAGTACCATCTGAAGCAGCCCACGTACCAGCAGTTTGAGAAACACTGCACTAAAACTAAACCCAAATGAGCATCTCATTCCGCTCTCCTTAGTGTTCTGAATGCCTTACAATCTCAGGTATGAAAATCAAAAATACGAATTTTGTCCTTGGCACTTTAATAAAACAAGTATTTAATACATGTCACTTGTCACATTTTACACCACACGTTCTGTTGTGAGCTGTGAACACACTCCTCCATCTTGGCTCTTGCTGCAGTTTGTTTTAATACACACCTGACAGAATGCTATATATACCGTCTCTGGAATCTGGACAGAACATGTCAAATCCAAGTTCAGCATGTCAGTGAAGACTCTCCTCTCAGTGTGAAGCCTGTGGTCAAACAGATGGGTCACAGCACGGGACATAAAGACAACGTAACAAGACGTGGACAAGGGGGAGAGCTAAAGTGATCAGCTCGGTGATGGATGTGTCACTATGGAGGGTGGAGCTGTCTTACATCCATCAGTGCTTAAAGCTTTTGGTGCTCCACTTGTCACTTCCAACTTCACTCCTCATTTGGCTTTTTCTCTCTCTGCTTCGAAAGAGGAAAAATCTAAACTGGGTATCAAACATTTTTATTGAAAAACTTCCCAAAGAGAATTTAGTCGAAAAGAAATTTGCAAACTCAGATTTCAGAAATCAGCAAAAGGTTTATTGCCATGGTCAGTGAACAAAATTCACAAATATTGGAAGTTTTTTCAGCGTTAACATGCAATATACAACAATTATTAGTGAGTATATAAAATCAAATAAGGCATGCATATTATATATATGCGAATTTACTAAGAAAAATAGATAAATTACAGTGTTATTTCAAGCAAAGCATAAGGAGAAAACATGTCCACCCAGTATTTCAAATCATATCCAACCCCTTACGTCATTATGCCATTTTTAGTCCCGTTAAAGGTTTTCTTCTTGAACATACATTTGTTTTTAAGGAAATAAGATGATAATAATAGGATAGGAAACGACCCTTTTAATTCATTTAAAAGTTACTCAAGTTATGTTACAAAAAATTACACCAATTACAGCAAAACACATGGGCTTTTTGTGCTGCTCTACAACATAATTTGCAGCACCATATGTCCAGTCTATACATGTCCTTTGTGTCAGGAATAATCTCTGAGGAAAAGAGCGGACATTTTAATTCAATCAAGTGCAAACAGCAGTAATGCCCTGGCCCCCACTACATCTCACTCATCTCGCTGCACTGATGCAATTACAGGGCCAGGCAGCAGTGGCCATCTTGCTCTGATTATGCGTGTTTACATGGAAGGAAGGTGTTTATTGTGGAAACTCGGGGCCCCCCTCCTCCTGCTCACTCAGCTACTGCGGGAACAGAGCTGTTGGCAAGCTTGTTTATTTGCCATCGCCCGTGCTAAGTTTTGATGTCACTTAAAGTAAAATCAACAAGCATTTGTATGTGAAATATATTAACATAATGGAAAGGACCTTGCAATACATAACAAACTCATGGTTTTATGAGATTAGAACTGTTAACTTTACCAAGAAAAGTCCACTTGATTTGCAGTCGCAGGGTAGTTTTGTTGAGGCCGTTTATAATCAACAAAGTAAATGGAAAAGATCTTCTAAAACCTACTGCAGGTGACTACTTTTTGGAACATTTGGCACTAGCGTTGTCACAATACTCACATTTCAAAGATAAGAAAAAGGCTTGACATTCAGTTCTGACTTTGATGCCACAATAATAATATTTTTTCTTTTAGATTATAGAATATATAGATACTTTCTTTAATACCATCACGTGGCCTTGTATTAGTTTTGATGTGCAGTAGCTCCAAACCATTTTGAAACTATTCAGGAAAAGCTCATTTTGTCCGGTTTATGAGATTTTTTTCAAGATCAATTATTGTTCGAGTATCAATAGTTTATATACTGTATAACTGAACTCTATTGATTAGGATCTGAATATTAATATTGTTGAGAACTCAAACTCTACACTCTTACACACAATTCTTTCACCACTGTTATAGCTATTGTTAATTAATTTAGTCCACATGAGAATTCCTTGGAATACTTGGTATAGGTCTTGCTCCAGGCCATTTTTTACAATGTCACTAGACTTTACGAGTATTTTGATGAGCGCATTACCGCCACTCTTCTTGTATTGTGTTTGCTTATGGAAAACACCATAAAAGTTATTATAATGCTTGTT